>NW_024066009.1:0-9972 GCF_011947395.1 Colletotrichum karsti | reverse complement strand
ATATTTATTATACTTAAGTATATTACTTAGTTATTTAAAAAAGCTAGATTTAAAAGTAATAACTTATAGTTCTTATTATTTAGCTATAAGTTCTATTTAATATTATTCAATATAATTATATATTATATTAAGTAGTTATAATATTTAAATTTAATTATAAAAACTATTTATTATAAATAAAATTATACTTTTAAGTTATAATAATCTTATATATATATATATATATATATAGTATAGGATGTTTCTATTTAATAACTTATAATTTAGTTTTAAATATATATAAATATAAAATAATATAATAACTTAATTATACTTAATATTTTCCCTTATATTAAAGGAATATCTATATTAGTAACTAAAAATATATATATAGAACTTAAAATAGTAAATAGAGTAGAATTTAAAGCTATTAGAATAGTTATTCTATTTAGTATAGAGGAGATCTAGCTAAGTAATAATATATAGGTATATATAGGCTTATTAGCTAATATCTTATTAAAATATAAAGCTACCTAAATATTTAAGTTACTATATATACCTTAAGATATAATATTCTTATTTTAGGTAATAATTAAAGTTAAAGAGATAAATATAAAAATACTATATTTTAAGCTTATTAAAAATAAAAGATTTAAACTAAATATTATTTAAATTAGTTTTTAATATATATTAAGTTTAATATTAATAAACTTTAAAGCTTAAAGCTAATTAATAAATAAAGCTTTATAAAGTCTATATAGTTAAGGAGGAAGCTATAATATTATAAGTATATATATATAGCTATTAAGAGTAAAAAGATTTAATAAGATATAACGTGGTTGATAAGCGAGCTGCCCAGACAAGCGAGCTGCCCACCCAACCGCGACCACTTTATAAATAGGACCTAAAAGCAGCACTAAAATCATTAGATCAATTAAAACTACTCTAAATCCTCTTCCTCTAATATTTCTCCATTCGCTGGACACGTTTGCGCATTATGACCTATGTTCCCGCAGACGCCACACCGCCGTTGGCCCGTCTCAGTCCTCTATTAGCGACTACTACTCCAGCGCGTTTCCTCCTCAATCTAGGCTATAGCCTCCCTTTGTGATTAAAGGTCCTCAGCCTCACCTACAGTAAGACTCCCTCCTTGTCTGAGATGTGTTTTCTTAGCCCTCTAGCGCTAACTAAGTAGGTTATTCTCCTCTTAAAGGATCTAGACCTTAGACCTCAATAAGGCAATCTAGTATATAAATCCATATGCCCCCTTTAATAAATGCTCTATAGCTTTAATAATTAAAGTTAGTAAGCTATTCTAATAGCAAGAGATCCTCCTTTTAATAAGTTTAGACTAAGAAGATGCTTCTATTAGGTTGTTTAGTATCTAGGAAGTCTAAGGTAGTAGTATTATTAGTAGAGACCCTAGGGGCGTTAGAGTATATAACTTAACGTTAAGTTTTAAAAGCATACTTTTAGCACTTAAAGGAATAAGCCTAGCCCCTCTAAAACCTCCCTAGATATTTTTAACTAATAGGGTGTATATAAAAGCCTTATAAAACGTAGGGAAGAAGTCTTCCTTTATAATATAGGTATTACCCTAGCGCATCTTATCCTCAATTTATTAACTATATACTATTTTTAGAGGCCTAAAACACCTAATATCTAAGGGCTAAAGTAGATAAAATAAATAAGCTAGCATATAGAGTATAATAATATTATTTTCCTTATAATATATCTTAAAGTCTATAGAGTAGTAACTTTTATACTTATTAATAATAAGAAGGTAGTGACTACCTTGCGCATGCGGTTTTATATGCCGGTTAAAGTGCTAGAGCCAATCTAGGCCTCTTTCATTTATTATCCATCCGTTTTCAGACGTTATAATAACCCAGTCGCATAGGAGACTAGTTTCCATATACCAGGTGGACAGGTGATATTAGCCCACAACGATAATATATAGCGGAACACTATAGCCTAACAAACTAATAGCCTAAATAACTATAACCTATTTATAATTGCTAGGCTATACTATTTTCATATTTAAACGCCTTTTAGCACTTATCATAACTATTCTAAACGCAATCTAGCCTATTATAAACCCAGTCTTATTAAAGTTATAGATATCTAAGTCTATAATGCTATATTTTACAATTATATTTACTATAAAGTAAAACTATATATTTATTATATCTAAGTCTTTACATTAAGCCCTCTTATAGTCATACTTATAAAAAAAGTATATCTAAAGCTATAGTTATTACTTAATAAAGTTTAAGGCCTAGCGCTTCCTAATAGGGGGCACATTATAGTCAGTAAGCAGTTAATTAGCTATATCTTCTATACTACTAATACGGGGAGGAAACAATTAGGAATCTAGGTTGAGGATATACTTAACTAGCTTCTCTTCTTCTAGTGGCGTTAGCTTTCATAAGTTTAGTATAGTATCTTACCGTACGGGTATGCCTTTCAAACGGGTGCCTAAGGTCCTAGGAGGGACTAAGTAGATCTTAGCTGCTACTTAAATACTCAGTTTTAGGGTTTTTCTAATAGCTTAGATTGCTAAGTTCAATTAAGCTTCTTTAGTTTATAATGTTATAGTTTTATTATAGCGTTACGTAAGGTAGAAGGTTAAAGATAAAATAGTTGCAGTTGGGTAGGCAGCTCGCTTATCTAGGCAGCTCGCTTATCAACCACATTATTTAATTTAACTATTTAATAAAATATTACTTCTTAAAGCTAAAATACTAATTAAATTTATATAAAATATTAAGAGATTAAACTAATTAATAAATAAAATAATAGCTAAATATTATACTTTATAGTATCTAAATAGTTCTATAAGTAGTAATATTAATTAGCTAAAGTAATTAAATTATAGTTTATAATACTTATTCTCTATATATCTTTTAATATTTAATAACTATACCTCTTAATATTAAGTTCTTTATTTCTTATTAGAATTAATAAACTTCTTATTAATAAGCTATATATTTAATATATATTCCCTTTAGAAATCTATTATTAATATAGCTCTTTATAGAATAATATTTAAATTAATATTAACCTCTATATATTATATTATAAAAAATACTATTTAGCTACTATTAAATATATAGCTAGAAGATAATAATAAAGAAACTTTAGATATTTTAAAACTTAAGTTCTAAATTACTTTAAGTAGGTAATATAGTATAGCTTATATTATATTTAACTTCTATTTAATCTTAATATACTTTATTATTAACTTATATATAGTTATTATTATATATATTCTTATTTATATAATAATATTATATATTTTAAGCTTCTCTATTTCCTCTTTTTATTAATATATTATAATATAAGTAATAATAATAGTTAGTTAAGTAATCTTAAAGAAATTTTAATATAACTACTATATAAACTTTTTATATTATTTATATTAATACTAATAAATTTAAACTATAAGTTATTTATATAAAAGCTATATTTACTACTTTAGTTATTTTAATAGTAATTAATATATACTCTCTTTATTACTTATAATACTTTATTTATCTATATAACTATATATTACTCTTATAGCCTATTTATATAAATATATTAAGTATAGAGTAGCTTATAGTTAATATTTATAGCTTAAATTAATATTATAGTAATATAATAGTTTATATAAAATAAAAAGGGTTTTTTAGCTTTCTCTAGTTAAAACCTTATTAAATTAGAGAATAAAAGAGTATAGAAATTAGCTAGCTATTTCATAATTAGTAATTAATAAGTAAGTAGTCTAAAAGATTATATTTAGCTATATAGTAAGTTAGCTATTAGTTATTATAAGAGGGGCTTAAAATATTTAATATACTTTTATATAATATAATTAGAATATTATATTAAATATAAGACTTTAAGCTTATAATATATAGAGGTAAATAAAGGTATTTAATCTTAATAAATTAGCTTTTAATAGTACTAATAGTAATAAATATTATTTTAACTAAATATTATTAAATTTAATACTATTATATATTACTTTATAATTATTATGACAAAAATAGTATTATTATTTATATTAATAAGCTATAGAAGAATTAATAATTAAATACTCTTATTATATTTAAAAAAGCTTAAAACTACTAAGGGAAAATAGTTTTATTAAGAAAGTAAGACTTAATATATAGAAGAACTATTCTTTTAAACTATATAAATAATAAGACTTTAAAACTAAATAAAAGAGCTATTAGTTAGCTTATTTATATTATAAATAATTAATATAAGAGGAAATAGAAGTAAAATAGAAAAGATACTCTAGCTAGTAATTTTATTATATTTTCCCTTTAATTTATTTATACTTTATAACTTCTATTAGGTCTTTTATTTACTTGAAGAATAATTTATTTAGTAATTTAATAAGAGTATTAATTATATTACTATTTCTTTCTATATATTTAAATATAACTTTATTTTAGCTAATAGCTTTATATATAAAGTAATTATAAATTTAAATATATTTAGCTTAACTATTAAAATATTTATTTTTTATAAATATAATAAAGCTTATATTATTTATTTAAATTTATATAAGCTTTATAAATAACTTTATAATTATAGTTTTTTTTATAAGACCTTAATAATATTAAGTTTTTAGCTATAATAAATACCTATTTAGTTATTAATTATAATATTATTTTATAGTTTATATAGTTATTATTAATATATCTATAGAAAGTGAAATTATTTTTATTATTCTTCTATACTATATAAAATATTTAATATAGCTTTTATATTTTTATATATTATAATAAATATAATACTTTTATTTTATTTAATTCTCTAAGCTAATTTAAAAACCTTACTTAAAGTTTATCTTTATAAAATAAGTCTAAATATATTATTAATATATTAAACTATATTTTATTAAATATTTAATAATATTATTTTTAAAGTACCCTATTAATTAGCCCTTTTATAAAGATTATAAAGTTTAATATATTACTTTTAATTAATATATAGGCTATATAGAGTTAATTTATAAATTTCTTAAAGATTTTATAAATATAAGTATTTTATTAAATAATTATTTTATTATTACTAAATATAAATTAATACTTAAAAAGAAGTTTAATATATCTAAATTATTAATTTTAATATTCTTTTTAATTTATTTAAATATTATTAATATATTTATTAATAGTTTTATAATAAATATATTATTAATATATATAGCTATTATTATTATAAGCTTTTTATTATAATAAATAATATAATCTAAAAGTAATAACTAAAAGCTAGCTTTAATAAAAATCTCTTTAAATTTTAGTTATTATCACTAACTACTATATTAAAAACTATATAATATATATTATAAATAAATAACTTATAGCTTCTATATATTATATCTTAACTTTAATATATAATAAGAGTATTTTAAGTCTATAAAGAACTCCTTAAGTATAGAGAAGAGCTATATATAAATATTCTTATTAAGGTTCTTATTTAAATATATATCTATAAAGTCTTATTAGTAAATAGTATAGCTTTTATTTTAAGTATATATTAATAATAATCAATATAATACTATATTTAAAGTTTATATATATATATATATATAAAGAGAGAAAGTTTTATTTATATATCTATAAAAGGCCTCTTATTATAATATAAGATTTCCTCTTTATAAGTATTTAATAGGCTTTTTTATACTTAAATACCTATTTAGTAATAAAGTAGACTTTTTATAAAGCTTTTATAAATATTATAAACTCTATAATACTTTATTTAATAAGTTCTTTATTCTCTTTAAAATAGGACTCTATTTATAATTATTAATTTTTAATTAGCTTAATATAAACCTCTATTATTATAAAGAGGTTTAAATATAATTAACTTTATTCTTTTTAAAATAAAGCGTTTATTATAATAGTTATATATATAAATAACTTCTCTTTAATAGAGATATTATCTTTAAGTAATATTATATATAACTAAAGTAATTATAATATTATTACTATAGGTTTTATATACTATTAAGATTTTACTTTTTATTTAAATAACAATAAATATTATAATACAGGATATAATAACCTCTTTATATTTTTTAATTTATATATAATATATTTAATTATAATTATAACTTAAATATATTTCTCTCTTTATATAAAGCTTTTTTTTTATTTTTAATTTATATTTTTAAGTTAATAATAATAAACTAAATACTTTTAATAATCTATAGTTAATTAATATTAAATATAAAATCTCTATTTAACTTTAAGTTTTTAGTTAATATTTAAATTAATACCTTTATAATAACTATTATAATAAAGAAATAATTTATAATATAAATTATAGTTATTAATAGCTATATTTATAAATAATTTAAGATATCTATATTTAATATAAAAGCTTATACTCTATTTAGAGTAATATAAATAGCTTACTTTAATACTTTATTCTACTTATAAATATATAGTAATAAAGCTTTTATTTTTATATTATTTCTTTATAATAATATTATAAAATATATAGCTATATATATATTAATACTATCTATATAAATAAGCTATATAGCTATATAAAAATAGTTCTTTTTATTTAATAATATATTTATGTAGTTACTATATAAATCTATTTATTTATATTATCATTTATTATTTATAGCTAATAAAAAGAGTTTATATTATTTAATAAGCTTAACTCTTTTTTATATTAATATATAAAATATAATTAGACTTAATAGCTCTTTTATAAAGTATTTATAAAAAGTATTATAAGTTTTTTAATAAGTTATAAATCTTATAAAGAATTAAAACTATTTTATCTAAATATAATAAGTATTCTTTTATAAAAGTAATAGTTTTATATATTTTATAATATCTTAAGTATTTTAGCTTATAATATTAAAGCTTTATATTAATTCTTTCTTAAATAATAAATATAATTTTACTATTTATAAGTATTTTATAAGCCTTTATATTAAAGTTAAAACCTTTATTAAGTATATTTAGTTATATAAAAGCTATTTTATTTAGCTTAATAATATTATTACTATAGAGATAAATTTCTCTAAATTATAATCTCTCTTTACTAAATATATTTATTAAGAAGTTTATAATATATAATATATTATATAGTTATATTTATAAGCTATTTAAAAGTATTAATATAACTTTATTAATATAATTTAAATAAATTAATTTTATATTAATTATAATAAATAATATAGCTATATTTAAAATATATTTATAATATTATATAAAGTTATTATCTATTTAAATATTTACTTTTAAGTCTTATAGCTAAACTTTATTAAAAAACTCTATTATTTATAAAGCTCTCTCTTTATATATTATAATAATTTTATATTATTTTATATAATATATAAAGTTCTCTTAAAATATATAAAGATCTTATAGGTCTATATATATAGAGTAAAACTATAGAGACTTATTTATTAGCTTTTTAGCTAGCTTTTTTTTATTAATTTCTCTAGCTTTATTAAATAATTTATAGAATGTATTTATTATATTAATACTATTTAGTTATTACTCTTTTTTAATATATAAATAAGACTTATTCAGAAGATTTATTTATAATTTATTAAGTATTAATATAGTTTCTCTATAAAATAAAGATCTTATTTATACTATTTAATCTTAATATTAAGTATTAACTCTTTATAAAAATAAATATATAACGTTTTTATTATAAAGTAAGCTTTTTATATATATATAGTAGTATATAAGTTTATTAAACTTTATTATAAAATTTATAAGCTTTATATTTTTAAGTATATATATAAATAGTTAATTATTAATTTAGCTTTAAAATATAATATTAAAGCTAATATAAACTTAAGTAAATATATTTTAAAACTTTTTATAAAGATATTAATAATATAATAATTAATAATATTATTAATAACTCTCTTTATATTATTAATAGTATTACCTTATTAATAACTTAATTTATTATTATTAAAAACTTAAAGCTATTTCTATAAGTCTTAAGCTAATTTAACTTATAATAAGACTTTTATTTAAGAGATTAATAATTAGTAATTTATTATTATTATTATTATATTTATTATAATAAAAAGAACTCTAAATAAAACCTCTATTTATAGTTATAAAAGAATAATATCTTACTCTTTAATAAGTTATTATTTTATATTTTATATTATAAAGAGATTATAGCTTTAAAAAATTATAAAGTATTTTACTTAACTATCTCTTAAAAGCTTTTTATAAGATATTTGACTTTTATATAGTTAATAAAATTAAAATTAAAACTTTAAAGCTTTATAAAAACTTATAATTTATAATTTATATAGTTAATAATTTATAAAGTTAATACTTTATAAAGTTAATAATTTATAAAGTTAATAATTTATAAAGTTAAGAATTTATAAAGTTAATAATAATAATAAATAGAGTATTTTAATATAATTCTTTATAATTTAATACTATAGTTTATAATTATTATTAGCTATTACTTTTACTTTAAGTAATAAGTATAAGATCTAAATATTTAATTCTATTTAAGCTTATATTTAACTATAAATAATATTAATAAGAGAGATATTTATTTAAATAAATTATATACCTCTATTTGTTTAATATTATTATAAAGGTTATTAAGCTATTTTATAAGATTATTAAAGCTTTTACTTATTAATAAGTAATATATAATATTTATTATAAAAGTAAATTAAGTATTAATATATTTATATTTAAGTTTTATTTTTTTATTTATTTTATTAATATATAAATAAATAATAATATTAGCTTATTAATAAATAATCTTTTAGCTTTTAAGGAAATAAAGCTTAAAAAAGTAACTTTTACTATTAAGCTAAATAACTAACTAACTACTAGCTATTTAAAGCTTAAGCTTAATAGTATATATATAGCTAGTATAGAGGGCTTAGAGCTCTACTATACTACCTATATAAAACTATAGTAAAGTTTATACTTACTATATAAACTCTTTCTCTTTCTTCTTTATATTTATTATAATATTATTTTAATATTATTAAGTTACTCTCTTATAATTAGCCCTTAATATTAATAATAATATAAATAGCCTAAATATTATTAATACTAATAGTTTAAAGTTATTTTTAAACTATTTATAACTATTTAATAATAAAACCTAATTAATATTAATATTATAATATTAAATTATTAACTTATAGTACTTTAGTAATATTATAAATAATATAAAATAATAAAGGTTTAATAAGTAAATAGATAAAATAAATTAATTAATATATTAATAAAGATATTATTAAATATAGCTCTTTACTATCTTATTATTAATAATAAAATAATAATATAAATAGAAATAGAAATAATATAAAGAAATATTACTCTAAATATATAATAATTATTAAGTAATTATTATTATAGAGAATAAAAGTAGTTATAGCTAATTATTATTTAAAAATAGCTACTTTATTAACTATTAAATAATTTAGTAATTATTAATAAGTATAGCTTAATTAAGCTATTTTATATTTATTTAATCTATATATTTAATTTAATATTTAAGTTAATAACTAATATAAAATAAAAGGCTTTTAATATTAAGATATTTATCTATTTATACTTTATATTATAGCTTAATATTAAGCATTTAAGCGTTTAAAACTTAAAACGCTTAGTTTAAAGTTATATACTATTTTATATATAGTACTATATAATTAACTATAATATTAATATTTATCTTTCTATATTATTAATATACTTATTTACTTAAAACTATAGTAAGTAATAAAACTATAATAGCTTTATTGAATAATAATAATAATAATAATAAATAAAAAGCTTTTTATAAATAAGTTTAAAAAGCTTAATATTTAATAGTAATATAATAGTATTATTAAATAATAGAATATTAGCTTAATAGCTTTAAAGCTAATTATCTATTAGATAGCTAAGAGGAGTAGCTTAGAGGAAGAGTATTAAAGTATTAAATATATAGTAAAATATTTATTATTATTATTATTATTATTATTAT
>NW_024066008.1:0-10015 GCF_011947395.1 Colletotrichum karsti | reverse complement strand
CTTAGGTATAGCTAAAAGTACTAATAAGGGTAGTTATAAAGTTAATTACTAAAGAGCTATAGAAGTCTATCCTTAAGCTGGACTTAAGTCTATCCTATATATAAGTCCTAGATACTTCTCTTCCTATGTAGACTGCAATCTGAGAGTTAGTCCTCCTTAAGGACCGCCCTTAGCACGTCGGTCTTGATCCTTATCCTGGTCCTGGGACCGCTTATTGAAAGTTAGTCCTACTTATCATCACGTGACTTATACCATAGTTCTTCCATTCCAGGCGAGCCCCTCATGTTCCCGTGATCCTGCATACAAAGGTAACGTTCTAACCGCCCAGTATCCTTATGGGGCGTTCTTCATTAGTTATGCCTAACGGGTCGTAACACTTAAGTTATATAAATTAATATACTTTTATCCTATTATAGACTTAAATTACTAACTAAGGTATAAAACCTTTTAAGGTCTTTAAGGTAGGAGACTTAAGAGAAGGCTATCCTTAGAAGGTCCTTATTAATATAAATAGGCTAATAGCTTTCCTAAAATATATTAAGGCTATATCTTAGAATATAATTATATAGATATAATTCTAAACCCTCTATATATAGTAAGTATAGAGTTTTAATTATAGAGATAATTATATAGAATATACTATATAGCTTATTACCTATACTAACTCTTAATAAATATAGATAAGGAGGGTTTTAAATTCCTATAATAAGAAGAATTCTATATTATATCTTATAGAATTTATAATACTTAATATCTAATATAGACTAGTTAAGTATAGCTTCCTTTTATTATAACGCTATAAAGTTAACGCTCTTTATATTTAGATGCTTAAGAATATTATTAAGAGACTTAAAGGGAACTTTAAATACGTCTAGCTAGAGAGCCTATATAAATAAGAGGCTTATAATATAAAGGAGGGGCTATATAATAGTTATAAGGGTAATAGAAATACTATATATAGGCGGATTAAATAAGAGATAAGCTATATAATATAGATAGTTACTTATATATTATCCTATTTCTTCTTAATAGTAAAACCTAACTATTTATTCTAATATATAGTGACTTTTATAATTAATTTAGTTCTTTCCTAATTTACTAGATTATATACTATAGCTATTTTAACCTACTTAAAAGGTAGCTATATAATTATACCTAGTTTAAAACCTATAATGCTTATAAGAAGTAGGGCAGTATAAAATAAAATCCTTATTCCTAGAGTATATTAAATATCCTCTACCCTCCTCTAGAGAGCATTAAGGTATAGTATTATATCCTTAGCTATTATTAATACCTTTATAAGCGTCTAACTATAATTAAAGCTAAGCTTATTAACTAGACTTTCTTATACTTACTAATAAACTAATTAGACTTAATTTCTAAAATAAAAATAAGTAGTAGACTTACTAAAGATATCCTATAAATAGGCTTATAGTAGTAGTTTATTCTAATTATACTTAATTTATTAAAGGTAAGCCTCTAGTAGTATACGTTTTATTAATCTTATACCCTCTTTATCTAAAGTATAGTTTTATCTACCTATAATATTAAGTTTCTCTAGAACTTTATAATAGCTACTCCTATATTTATAGAGGCTACCTATTTAGATTCCTCTCTATTATTATAGCTAGCTAACTAATAGTAGGGTTTATATTAATAGTAAGTTAGGTAATAATAATAGTAATAGTTATTAGTTATTCCTTAGGTCTAGTTAAGTAATTATAGGTCTTTAAAGGGCTTAGTAATTAGTTAAGTCCTTAATAAGAGTTATAGAGTAATTATTACTTAGGTATAGCTAAAAGTATTATAAGTAATAATTATAAGTTAATTACTAAAGAGCTATAGAAGTCTGTTCTTAAGCGGACTTTAAGTCTATCCTATATATAAGTCCTATTCTCCTAGCTTCTTACCTTAATTACTTATTAGGTAATCACTTAATAGTTACTTAAGGTGAGCGCTTATAGTCTATACTATAAGCAGCTTATATCTTATCTTATTAGTGCTTATACTTCCCTAGTTATATAACTTACCTATAGTTCTTCTATTCTAAGGAGTCCTCCCTATTCCTATAATCCTATATATAAAAGTATTATTATAACCACTTAGTATCCTAGTAGGGCGTTCTTTATTAGTTATACCTAATAGGTTATAATATTAGGTCTCCTCTCTAAAGGTCTAGTCCCTTAGACCTATATAAGTAGGTAGTATCTCCTAGGTTAGGGAGTTATTAATCTTACTTCCTTTATTCTTATAGTACTAACACTATATTAAGTTGCATTTAAAAGTAAAAGTCTAATTAAGTAGTAAAGACTTCTTCTACTATTTTTTATTAGCTCTAGTCTTAAGAGATCTTTTAAGATAGCTTTAAGGTTATACTATATTCTTATTATTAAGTAAATAGCTATATTTATAAGATAGTAAAGAAGTATTTAAAGTATAGTAAATATACTTATTAAGGTTGCTCTTATAATATAACTAGGGTAGTAGTTAATACTTATAGGTATTTATTTCTAGCTTTCTTATTCTTTACTGATTTTATAGTATTTTTCTAGTAAGCTATTTCCTTAAAGAATCTTAACGGCTTCAGTTAGCTAAGAGAGCTAAGGAAGAGGTGTTTTATAAGAAGGTAGCTATATTATAGAAGGTATAGCTTAAGATATTAGAGTCTTTAGGTTAACTTAAGCGTTATTAGAAGGAGAAGTAGTTAATCTTTAAGAAGGGTAATATAGTAGCGTCTAAGCAGCTAGTTGCTATAGGGGAGTCCTTAGAGGAGTCTAAGTCTTCTTTAGCTGCTGAGGTTTAGGCTAATAGTTATGTGGATATAGTTAATTAGAGTATAGTATTCATAGGGGTTAAGTTTTCTAAGATAGTTAGTTTTAATAGTAGTCCTAGAGCAGTGCTTAAGAGTGCTAAAGATTCTTAACTAGTTCCTATAAGTTATCTTTATATCTATATCCTTTCTACTTAATAAGATATTCTATATTTATATTTATCTTATAGTAGTTAATAATCTATTTAACTTTATATTCTAGTTCTAGTGGTTCTATAATAATATAGTCTTCTATATATAAACCTACTAGTGCTTTTTTAAGAAGTAAAATATAAAAGACTAAGTAATACTTTATAGTATCTAGTAGTATAAGTCTAAAGTTAATATTAGATACCTTCTTTATAATTTTAAAAGGTCTAAGTTTCTTAAAGTCTAACTTATTACTTAGTTATTTAGTTTTAATATTCTAGTAGAGAAGGTATATATTATCCCCCTCCTATAGAGTTAGTCCCTTAACTCTTAAGGTATTAGCGTATTTATATATTTATTTATATATAAATTTAAGTTCTTTTAGGAGTTCCTACTAGATTTCCTTAAGTTTATTAATATCTACTATAGCTTTTAGGGCTGCTAGGCCTTATTATAGTTCTCTATAGGCTATTAGGTTAAATCTATAGTTTAGATAGAATAGTAATTCTTTTATGCTTTCTCCTACTATACTATTATAGGCAAACTAGGCTATAGGTAGCAGTTAGACCTAATTATCTTACTAATAGTTAATATAGTAGCATAGGTAGGTTTCTATAATCTAGTTAATTCGTTCTATCTAGCTGTTAGTTTATAGATAAAAAGCAGTAGATATCTTATAATTAGATCCTAGCTATAAGATTAGAGATCTCTAAAACTTAGAAGTAAATAACTTATCCCTATTAGATATAATTTCCTTTAGTATTCTATATTAACTAATAGTTATCTATAGAAACTTATAGGTAAGGTCTTCTATAGTGCTAGACTCTATATAGGGGATAAAGTATAAGTACTTTATAAGTCTATTAATAATAACTAGGACACTATTATAGTAGACTTTAGTTATTAGTTCTTAGGACTTAGGTAACTTAGTAATAAAGTCTAATGAGATAGATTCCTATACGGTTTGTAGCACTAGGAGCAGCTATATCTTACTATAAGGCTAGTATTAGCTAGGTTTGCTTTTTGTGTAAACCTTATAGTCCTTAATTGCTAAAGATACTTCTTATTATATAGCTATTTTATTATAGTATTATTTAATACGTTTCTATATCTTAGTTACGCCTTAGTAGCTATATATAGGTGCGGTATATATTTCTATAATAGCTTTAGTAGATATTCTTCTAGTTAAGCTAGTATTATTCTTTCTAGCTATATATAGGAGTCTAATAGCTAGCATAAGGTTGCCTTCTTAATTTGTTTTGAGGATAACTTATATTTCATTAGGTACTAGGACGTTATAGTCTATTTATTGTTACGACCCGTTAGGCATAACTAACAAAGGACGCCCCACTAGGATACTAGGCGGTTATAATAACATACTTATATATAGGATCATGGGAACACGTAAGGATCCCTTAGGAACAGAAGAACTATAGTATAGGTTATATAACGATAAGATAAGAGATTAGATCTATATAATTAAGATATAGCATCTATATTCTAGAAAGACAGAAGCCGTATGCCAAGGATATAGGAGCCGTATAGGGCATGTACGGCACCCAGCAATAGGACTACCCAGGACCTATATATAGGATGGACTTAAGTCCGCTTAAGGACAAACTTCTATAGCTCTCTAGCAATTAACTTATAATTATTACTTATAATACTTTTAGCTATACCTAAGTAATAATTACTCTATAACTCTTATTAAGGCCTTAACTAATTACTAAGACCTTTAAAGACCTATAATTACTTAAATAGCCCTATAAAACAACTTAATACTATTTATAGTTCTTAATCCCTAACTTACTACTAATATAAACCCACTATTAGTTAGCTAGCTATAATACTTTAATTACTCCTATTTAGTAAGTTACCCTTTAAAAACTACTAATAGTATTATAATATCCTTATAACTCTCTAGAAAGACCCCTAGCACTAGATCTTCCTCTAGCGCTAGAAAGGCCCCTACTAAGAAGAACCTCACTTAAGAACTTAGGGATTAGAGAATAAAGGATAATAGTAATAGTAATAATAATAATATACTTAAGGAATAGCTTAAATAAGCTAACTATAATATTTAATAGATATAGGAAATATTTAACGCTAATGCCTATATAACTAAAGAACTTTAGGAAGCTATATAGCTATCTAACTAGCGCACTTAGGAACTTAAATAATAGAACTATACTCTCTAAGCCGCTACTAATATTATTACTACCCCTATTATAGAAGGATAAGAAAAGCTCTAACTTAACCCTCTAAACCTATTTAATAGATCCTTAGGATAGCTTAAGGGATTCCTTATTTAAGTTAAGAACTATTAGAACTTCTATTATAGTAACTTTAAGAATAAAACTAAAAAAGTTATTTAAGCGTCTACCTTCCTTAAGGGATAAGCCCTCTAGTAGTTTAAACCCTTCTTAGAAGAATACTATAATAAGGAGATACTTAATAACTATTCTACTAAAGTTAGAGACATCTTTAGCAGCTTCTAAGGCTTTAAATATACCTTAAAGTCTCTATTCTAGGACCCTAATAAGAAATAATAAGCTAAATAAGATTTACTTCACCTTAAGCAAACTAAGTCAGCTAAGGAGTACGCTATAGAGTTCTAATAAATCTACGCCTAGGTAGACTTAACTAATAAAGGTAAAATCTTTATATTCTATAATAACCTTAAGGATAAAGTTAAGGATAAAATTATTAAGGTTAATAGACCTAAGGACTTCCTCTAGTATACTAAGCTAGCTATTAAGATTAATAATTACCTATATAAATAACATAAGGAGAAAGGTGAGCAACGCCAACCTATAAATACTGCAAGGAGATATCAATAGCAGCCCAGGAACAATAACAACAATCAGCTCAACCCTAGAGCACCTCAATACACTACTGCCTACAGTCACCATAGCGGGCCTATGGACCTTAGCGTAGCCCAGAGGAACAACAAGAGAAACGACAACTAGAAGAAGGACAGAAAGTGCTACAACTGCGACAGACTTAGGCACTTAGCCTATAAATATAAGGCGCCCAAGAGAGAACGCTTCTAGCCAGTGCCCAAAAGACAACAAGCTAGTATTACTACTAGAGTAACCCTATATAAATAACTCAGCTAGACTACCTACTTTAATAATAACTATAGAGTGCACTTAGACTCCAAAGAGCACACAGGATGGTACCCAAAAGACCCCAATAGGTCGGGATATAACACCACTAACCTTACCCTAAAGCAAATCCTTGCGGCAGGATACCGCAACAACACCAAACTCGAACGTAAGGCTCAAGAGCAACTCAACAGCCTCCTTAAGCATGAAACCCTGGAAGAACCATCATATAACTTGGATGAACCTCGTGACGTTGCTCAACAACGTGCTCAGACGGTAGCCATCTATAGGCGTGAACCTAGTATTAATAATACTAGCTCTAAAGAGGATTCTAACGATAAGACTATAAAAGATACCTAACGACTTTAGTATAAAAAGATTAACCCTATAAATAATAACTAGACGTATAAATTCTTTAGCATCCCAGGAGAATAATGGGACGGACGGTATAAACCCAAACTCAGCTTAGACAACTACCTATACCTCTATATAAGAAGCTACTACTATTACTACCTCTACTAGCTATAGTACTTCCATAATAACTATAAGGAACACCTTAGAGATAAGTATAACCATTAGTTCTACCCCAGAAGGTATAATTAGGAACCTATTAAGAGGGTTAACTATATTAACTAAGTATATAGATAGAAACTTAAGCTATTTAATAGATAAATTATAACCTTTAGGCTAAGCTAGGAATACCCTATAAGATGCCTCCACAACACTAATATAAGTTAGTAAGACTACTAGCATAATAAATGCAGAATCTATAGAGAAAGCAAAGCCAAAGCATAGCAACTCAGCCAAGAAGGATCCAGCCCCCCCACGCTAAAGTATAAGGAGAGCCAACTCTCTAAAGCACGACGAGAGGGAAAGAAGATCGCCTACTAGGACGACCAGTCAAAAAACTAGGATCGCCTACTGGAAGACAGGGACGACAACAGGCAGAACAGATAAGGTCCCTATGTAGCGTAATAGCACACGCAACACAACAACACAAGCATATCCAGGTGTGGATACTGCTTAACGGAAGACCAGCTACCACTATGATAGACAGCGGAGCCTAAGGAAACTTTATATCGCTATAAATAGTGAATAAATAAAAGATAACCTAAAAGAAGAAAGCAGTAGAAGACTACTATAAACTTAGCACTATTAAAGGAGAATAAGTCTAGTATAGTAGAGGACGCATTATAGTAGAGATAGTATACCTCCCTATATAGATCTATAGCTAGAATGAGCAACTAAACTTCAATATTATAGAGATAGGAGATAAGTATAATATTATCCTTAGAAGACTATAGTTATATAATAGCAACCTATAGATAGATTAGAGAACTAGCTAACTCTATTAGGACTAGGATTTAGTTACTAAGTAGTAGCCTAGAAGAGGTGCCTTAAATAAACCTTTTAGAACTCCTAAAGTAAAGAGATTTTTAGTATACCTATAAATTAAGGATATAAACGCTAGGACGTTATTAGCAATAGATAGTAATAAGGAAGATTAACTTCTATCTATCCTAGAAGAATACTAGTAATACTAAAAACTATTTACTAAAGAACTTAAAATAGGACTACTAAAATATAGCAACTATAACTATAAGATACCCCTAAGAGAAGGGAAGGAGCTAAAGCTAGAAGTAATCTATAGACTTAATTAGAAAGAAATAGAAGTACTTAACGCTTACCTTAAAGAAAACCTATAGAAGGGATATATTAAACCCTCTATATTACTAGCAGAATATCTAATCCTATTTATACCTAAAAAGAATAGCAAACTATAACTCTATATTAACTATAGAAAACTTAATGATATTATAATTAAGAACTACTACCTACTACTACTTATCTTAAAACTTAGAGACCTACTATATAGAGCCTAGTAGTTTATAGCACTTAACTTAAAAGGAGCCTATAACCTAATATATATAAAATTAGGTAAAGAATAGAAAATAGCATTTTAAATACGCTAAGGATATTATAAGTACCTAGTAATGCCCTTTAGACTTACTAATATACCTATAATATTCTAAATAATAATTAATTATATCCTATAAGAATACCTAGATATATTTATTATAGTTTATCTTAACAACATCCTAATCTTCTTAAAGACGCTAGAAGACCATAAAAAGTATATATATTAAGTGCTATAGAAACTCCAAGAAGCTAAACTCCTAATAGAACTAGAAAAGAGCAAATTCCATACCTAAGAAGTTAAATTCCTAGGCTTTATAATAGCCCCTAGAATCCTTAAAATATTAAAAGATAAAATTATAGTAGTATAAGACTAGCTAATACCCTAGAACTTTAAGGATATATAATCCTTTATTAGATATATAAACTACTACTAATAATTTCTAGAAGGATATTTAGATAAGAATAACCCTCTTATAAGACTCTTAAAGAAAGATGTCCCCTAGTAATAGGAAGATAAATAAGAATAAGCCTTTAATAAAATTAAGTAATAGGTTATATTAAAACTTATACTTATTATACTTAATCCTAAGAAACTATTTAAAGTTAAGACTAACTCCTTAGACTACGCTATAGGAGGACAGCTAGGCCAACAAGATAATAAAGGATAGCTATGCCTATATACCTTCTTCTTATATAAGCTATATAGCCTAAAACTTAACTACTAAATTTATAATAAGGAACTTATAATAATTATTAAAGTATTTAAGGAATAGAGACCTTAACTATTAGGAATAAAGTATAAAGTTAAAGTCTATACTAATTATAAGAACTTTACCTACTTTATAATATTAAAGGAACTTAATAAATAATAGATTAGATAGTTTAAATTCCTCTCTAAATTTAATTTTAAGATTATCTATTAAAAAGGTAAGAAAAATAGAAGAGTAGACGCTCTTAGTAGAAGATTAGACCATAAAGTCTAGGTACCCAAGGAAACCCAGGTAATCCTCAAAAAAGATAAGGAAGGAGACCTTATGCCAATAGCTAGACTCTTAATAATAGCTAGAAGAGATAATACTAGCACGACTAGAAGGATATCTCCTAAAGCCATTAGGGAAATACACTCTGCTCCTATATATAGCTACTAAGGCGTAACTAAGATATAGAAGCATATTAGATAATACTATAATAAAATAGCTATATAATAAGAAGTATCTTTAGTAATTAGGGACTATAAGGTTTATATAAAAAGTAAACCTAGCTAATATTAGCCTTATAGTAAGATATATATTACAACCCGTTGGGCTTAGCTACCAACACAACCCCGCTAGGCTCTTGGCGGCTAATGTGGACATATATAACCTAGTGATATAAAGACGGTTAGGGATCCTTGGAAGGGAAGAACTATAGTATAAGTTATATGACAATAAGATAAGGATTATTTTGGATTAAAATAATCTAGTTAGACTTAGGGGCTAAATAATTATTCTTAATTAGAATAATCTAGCTTAACCTAAGGTATAAGGGCATATACTAGGGAAAGGACTTATATATAGGATGGACTTGAGCTCGGCTCAAGAATAGACTTCTATAGCTCTTTAGCAATTAACTTGTGATTCTTACTTGAGACTTTTAGCTATACCTAAGTGATAATTACTCTATAACTCTTATTAAGGACTTAACTAATCACTAAGCCCTTTAGAGACCTATAATTACTTAACTAGACCTATAGAACAACTTAATACTATTTATAGTTCTTAATCCCTAACTTACTGCTAATATAAACCTACTATTAGTTAGCTAGCTATAACACTTTAATTACTTCTATTTAGTAAGTTACCCTTTAAAAACTACTAATAGTATTATAATATCTTTATAACTCTCTAGAAAGACCCCTAGTACTAGATCCTCCTCTAGCGCTAGGAAGGCCCCCATTAAGAAGAACCTTACTTAAGAACTTAGGGATTAGAGAATAAAAGATAATAGCAATAGTAATAATAATAATACGCTTAAGGAATAGCTTAAATAA
>NW_024066007.1:0-10553 GCF_011947395.1 Colletotrichum karsti | reverse complement strand
TATATTAATATAAAATAAAATAGCTATTATACTTTATAATAATATTATATCTTTAAAGTATATTTTATTTAAATATAAATATATTTATAAGATTATAAATTATTAATAAGATAAAGTTAATAAATTATAAATAGAGAGAAAAAGAAATTAAAAGAACTCTTTTAAAAATAATTAAAAAATAATTATAATATATATTTTAATATAAATAATACTATTAAAATATTTTATATCCCTTATTATATTTATTTATTTATTTTATAGGAATATTATCTTAAGTATTTTAAAATACTTTTTATATAATATTTATATATAATTAATGAATAATATTAAAGAAAAATAATATAAAGTATTTTACTTTATATTTTATAATTATTTAAGCTTATTAATACTATTTAAAGAGATTTATATTAATATTATAAGTTTTAAACCTTATTAATACTTTTTTATATTATTAAACTCTATTATTAAACCCTCTATTAAAAGAAAAGAATATCTTATAGCTAGAGAAGCTATTTAGAATAATATAAATTAATATAACTTATAAAGAGATATATAAATTAGATATAAATTTAAAATAATATATATTAAGGTATTAAGAAGCTATATTAAAACCTCTACTATTTAAATAGATCTCTATATATAAGCTTAATAATAATAGCTTCTCAAAGTATTATAAAGAATACATATATCTAAAAAGATCTTTAAATAGTTAATAACTTATAAAATATATATATGATTATATTAATAGCTTAATCTTTTTATATATTAATATCTATTATAACTTAATTTAATATAAAAATAATTTAATTTAATAGGATAAATACTTTTTTTAATATTAAAATAGACTTAAATAGAGGACTTATATATTATTAGTTCTTTAATTAGTTTTAAATAACTTAAGAAATATATTAAGCTTATTAAAGCTTTATATAAGCTAAAGAATATTTACCTCCTTTAATATAAAGCGTTTTTAGCTATTTTAAGGGATATAAATATAATTAAATACTTATTTAAACTTTATATCTCTTATTTTATTAACTTAAAAGTCTAATTATTATTAAATATTAATAATAATTTATTATAAACTATAAAAATAATATTAATATAGCTATTAATTTAATTAAAACTATTAAAATATTTATAAAGCTTAAAAAGTAAAGCTTTATAAAATATTATTTAGAAATTTAAGTAATTTAAACTTAAAAATACTATCAAATCTTTTTAATTTATAACTTTTATATTAAAAAGATTATTAATTATCTAAATTTAACTAAATAATTACTTATTTAAATCTCTCTATTTAAAGAGTTTATTTAATATAATAAAGGTATTATTAAAATATAAATTAATCAATATTAAAAAAAGATTAACTTTATTTTTATATAGCTATTATTATTTATTTTAATATTATAATAATAGCTTTATATCTATTTAAACTCTTAATAAATTTATCTCTAAAATATTTAAGGGCTATTAATAATATTATTTAATATTTATATAAAAGTTATTATTTCTCTCTTTAATATAATAATAAAGTAAATAACTTATTAGCTTCTATACTTTTTATAACTAAAGATATTTTTATTATTTATTAATAGAAAAATAAAATACTTTTAATAATAATTATTAATCTCCTTATTTAGTAGATTAATTAAATAAAGAATAGAAAAGTAATTTATAGTTATTATTATTATAATTAAAATAAAACTTTTAAATTTTTTAAAACTTATATAAAATATAATAACTTCAAATAGGGAGTATTACCTAGCTCTAAGGGAGCTTTATAGTAGTTTACTAATATAAGTTTTTTAGTTCTTTAATATAATTCTAATACTTTAGCCTATATTATTTCTTAATATAATAAATAGATATAAATAATAATTAAATTAATATTAATTAATAAGCTTAACTTAGGTAAAGTCTTTAGGTATATATAAGTTTATAAGAGCTATAAAAAAAGGGGGGATAATAAGCCTTATTACTAATAAGTAGTAATAGTAATTTAAATCTATTATAATAATATTAAACCTTTTAGTTATAAGTCCCTCTTTATAATACTCTTATAGTCCTTTAGCTAAAAAGGTAGCTAATAAGGTATCTCTATTATATTATTAAGTAGGTATAAAAAACTAACTATTATTTTAAGCTTAATATTTATTTTTTATCTTTTTATAATCTTTCTTTATTACTATATTTAAATCTTTTCTCTAATATTTCTTTTATATCTTTTAATATACCTAAATAGCTTAAGTATAGCTTATACTATAAGCTATAATAATCCTAACTTAATAAGATAATTATTAATATATAGATCTATACTATTAAAGGCTTTAAGTTTAAAAAGCTAAATTATACCTATTAGCTTAAAGTTATCTATTTTATTTTAATATATTTAAAATAAGCTATTAATTTTAACTATATTATAAAGGGCTATATTATATATATTTAAGATCTCTATAATCATAATAATAATATTACTATTAAAGATTAAGATCTAAATAGGGTAGATATAATAATAGATATTACTATTACTATATATAAGCCCCTTATAGGCTTTCTAAAACTAGCTAAATAGCTTAAGGCTAAAAATCTATAAGTCCTATAGATCTAAATTAATATTAATAGCGTTACTAATAGTAAGTAATAGAGCTATAATAGTCTTAAGTACTAAGGGTAAACTAAAAGTCTTTTAAAAAGTTTAATTAATAATAATATATTAGCCTAATAGCTATATAGTTAAAAGGGTTAATTAATTAATAAATAATAAAAGTTTTAAAGATATCTTCTAAAGTATTAGAGATATCTTAATAAAAAAGTCTATTATTATTATTATAATAGGGGAAGTTAAGGTATAAAGTAATAAAATAGTAGCTAAAATAGGAAGCTAGAGCTTATATATAGTTATATAACTAAATAGCTATTAATTAGTTAAGTTAGTTAGGCTAAACCTAGAGTTAGTTAAATATATAGTTTTTATATATAATATAGTAGCTAAAAGCTAATATAATAACTTTAAAGTATTTCTTTAAGGATTTTATATTAAATATAAGAAATATCTAAAAAATCTATTATAATAATTAAAGAAACTATAAACTTAATTATAAATAAATTAAAGTATTTATTAACTTATTTAAGATATATTAGTATTTAAAATATAAAATTAAAATATAAATATTATATATATATTAATAAATTTAATTCTTATAAATATAATAGACTTATAAAAGTATTTTTTAAAATAAAGTTTAAATAATTAAAAAGGTCTTTGATTTTATAAATATATAGAAGTTAATTATAAAAAGAAAGAAAGAGAACTAAATAAACTTTAGCTTAAAGGTAATATATATTAATATAAATAATACTTTATAAATAAATATAAAAGCCTTTAAAAATACTAAACTATTTATATTAATATTAATATAGATTTTATTACCTAAAATTAGTTATATTATAAGACTATATATTATAAAACTATATTATTTTCTTAAAAAAATAAATACTATTCTAAATAACTTAATAAGCTTTAATAAACTTAAAGTAAAAAACGCCTTAATAAATAATAAATAAAAGGTTATATTTTATGATAAAAGGAGTTATTAATATCAAGAAAGCTATATAAAATATATAAAAAAGCTTAAAAGTATTTTTAAAATAAATTAAAAATAAAATAAGACTAATAAAAATATTATTTATATTTTTAAATTTAAAATTATTCTTTAAATTATTAATAATATATATAGTAAGGCCTTTAGCTACTATATTATATTTAGATACTATATATTTTACTAACTTTAAATTTAACTTAACTAATCTAACTAATTAATAGCTATTTAGTTATATACCTATATATAAGCCCTTTCTATTTTAGCTATTATTTTATTACTTTATACTTTAACTTTCCTTATTATAAAAATAATTATAAACTTTTTTATTATATCTCTAATACTTTAGAAGATACCTCTAATACTTTAGATCTCTTTCTTAGTACTACTTCTTTTTACTATTTACTAACTAATTAACCCTTTTAACTATATAGCTATTAATTTAATATACTATTATTAATTAAACTTTTTTAAAGACTATTAATTACCCCTAGCACTTAAGACTATTATAATTCTATTACTTACAATTACTAATACTGTTAATATATTAATAAATATAACTTTATACTATAGGTATTACTATAAGCTAACTATTAAGGAAGTAATTTAGATCTATAGGACTTATAGATTATTAGCTTTAAGCTACTTAACTAGTTTTAAAAAGCTTATAAAGGGCTTATATATAGTAATAATAATATCTATTACTATATCTACTCTATTTAGATTTTAGTTTTTAATAATAATAATAATAATATTATTATTATAAAGATCTTAAATATATATAATATAGCCCTTTATAATATAGTAAGAATTAATAGCTTATTTTAAATATATTAAAGTAAAATAAATAACTTTAAGCTAATAAGTATAATTTAGCTCTTTAAACTTAAAGCCTTTAATAGTATAGATCTTTTTATTAATAATTATTCTATTAAATTAATATTATTATAGCTTATAATATAAGCTATACTTAACTTATTTAAATATATTAAAAGATATAAAAGATATATTAAAAGATTTAAATATAATAATAAAAAAAGAATTATAAAAAAATAAAGAATAAGCTTTTAGCTTAAAATAGTAGCTAGCTTTATAAGCCTTTTTAATAATATAATAGAGATATTATATTAATTACTCTTTTAGCTAAAGGACTATAAAGGTATTATAAAAAGGGATTTATAACTAAAATATTTAATATTATTATAATAGGTTTAAGTTATTATTGTTACTTATTAGTAATAAAGCTTATTACCTCTCTATTTTTTTATAGCTCTTATAAACTTATATATATCTAAAGACCTTAATTAAGCTAAGTTTTATTAATTAATATTAATTTAATTATTATTTATATTTATTTTATTATATTAAGAGATATTATAAGCAAAAGTATTAGAATTATATTAAATAACTAAAACACTTTTATTAATAAATTACTATAAAGAATATAATACTAAAGCTAG
This sequence comes from Colletotrichum karsti, assembly GCF_011947395.1. NCBI lineage: Eukaryota > Fungi > Ascomycota > Sordariomycetes > Glomerellales > Glomerellaceae > Colletotrichum > Colletotrichum karsti. The sequence goes on along the minus strand of NW_024066007.1, from coordinate 5,491 downwards.
TTATTAATAATAATAATTTATTTAAAATAAATAACTATATCTTTTTAATAATATAATTCTATTTAAAGTTATTAAGCTCTTAAAGAATATATTAAAAATAGTAAATAAAAATAATAATATTAAAAATAATAAGCTAATATTAATAATTACTCTTATAGTATTATTAATATTAATAAATATATTTATTTCTATACTTATTATAATTAAGGTATTTATATATATTTTAGAAAATAAAGAGGATATAAATAAAGTATATTTTAATCTTAATATTAAAAGTTATCTCTTTATTTTTAATAAAATTACTCTTAATATCCTTATTAAAATAAAAAGATAAATTAAAAATATTATTATTATTATATATAAAAATAAGAAAAGTATATAAAAATAAAAAATAAAGTATTAAAGAGAAACCTATTTATTAAGATCTTTTTATAAGCTTATTATCTAAATTATAAATAGAATATCATATTTAGAATTAAAAAAAAGAAAAAAGTAATTGAAAAGAATTTATATCTATCTAAAGAATGGTAAAAGCTTTTTAAAAAGAGTATAAAGGCTTTATTAAATTATATAGCCCTTAATATTTATAATTAAAAATAAATAATACTTTGAAGTATAAATAAAGTATATAAAGATATATATATTTAAGAGATTAAAAGAAAACTTATAAGTCTTTTTAAATAAGAGACTTATTATTATAATAATAATAATATTAAAATAAGAGATTAATTAAAATATTATAATATAGAGAAAAGGAATATTTAGTATATTTATAATTATTATTATAATAACTAAAAAAAAAAGTTTTTAATTAGTAAATATATAAAAGAGGAATTTAATATCTCTTTAAAACTTTACTAATAGTTAATAACTAGCTAATAAGGTATATAGAGATTAATAATTAATTAAAAAAATATTAATATTATTTATATTTATTTTATTATTTTAAAAGCTAATTTAAATTAATATAATAATAAAGAAATATTTTATTATTTAAAAATAAAGTATTTTTTATTAATATAAAAGTAATTTATTTAGCTTTAAAGGAGCTTTAAAAATTTATTTTAAAGGGTTTTTTATTAAACGTATATTATATTATTAATATAAAGGATTATTATAATATTTTATATAAACAAGGGGTATATTATATTAAAAATAGAGATATAGCTTTATATATAAAGCTTAGAGGTTATATAATAAGTATTAAAATTAAATTAATACTTATAACTTAGATCTTATAGCTAGAATATAATAAGAAATATATATAGTTAGTTCTATATATATATTAATTAATTAGATAATAAAGCTTTTCTTATTCTATTTAACTTTATATATATAGCTAACTTATAATATAATAGCTTAATAAATATTTATATAAAGGTCTCTTAGCCTTTAGCTACTATATTGCATTTAGAAACTATATATTTAACTAACTTTAGGTTTAGCCTAGCTAACTTAACTAATTAATAGCTATCTAGTTATATAACTATATATAAGCCCTTTCTATTTTAAGTACTATTTTATTACTTTATACCTTAACTTTCCCTATTATAATAATAATAATAGACTTTTTTATTAAGATATCTCTAATACTTTAGAAGATATCTCTAAAACTTTTACTATTTACTAATTAAACTTTTTAAAAGACTTTTAGCTTACCCTTAATACTTAAGACTATTATAGTTTTATTACTTACTATTAGTAATACTATTAATATAATAAGCTTAAGCTTAAAGTCTTTAGCTATTTAGAGGAAACTTATAATATATTTATAAGTCAATAAGTTACTATTAAGATTTAAAATAAATACCTTAATAATATTAAGATCTTTATCCTTAAGTTTATTAAGTATAAATATAATAATACCCTCTTTATTAGGGTTTAAAGCTAATAATATAGTCTTATAAGTAAAATAAGCTATAATAACTTTTATATTAAAGTTTAAATTATTATATTTATAGCTATTAATACTCTAAATACTATCAATATATATTAAGTTTATAATATTATTATTATTAAGCTTATTATATAGTATATTAAGTTAAATAATACTTATTTTAGAGGATTTAAATATAATAATAAATAAAGAAGATAAAGAATAGGCTTTTAGCTTAAAATAGCTAGCTTTTTATACCTACTTAATAATATAATAGAGATACCCTATTAGCTACTCTTTTAGCTAAAGGACTATAAAGGTATTATAAAGAGGGACTTATAACTAGAATATTTAGTACTATTATAGTAGATTTAAGCTATTATTATTATTTATTAGTAATAAGGCTTATTACCCCCCCTTTTCCTATAGCTCTTATAAACTTATATATACCTAAAGACCTTAGCTAAATTAAATCTTATTAGTTAATATTAATTTAATTATTATTTATATCTATTTATTATATTAAGAGATAGTATAGGCTAAAGTACTAAAATTATATTAAAGAACTAAGAAACTTATATTAATAAACTACTATATAAAGCTCCCTTAGAGCTAAGTAATATTTCTATTTTATATAAAGATCTCTTATTATCATTAAGGTTTTAAATTCTAAATATAAAATCTTATAGTTTATTAATTATAAAATTAAGTTATTTATAAAACTAATTATATTAATAAGTTATTAATATCTATTTATTTAAAAGATTTTACTTTTTACTAATATTTTATATTAAAGTAAAAGCTTTAAAATTATAAAAGTTTAGCTAAAAGCTTAACTAAATTATTAAAGGTTATAGTATAAAGGGTTAAATAGTATATTAACTAAAGCTTAGGGATCTCTAGAGTATAAGATCCCTCTATATAGAGTTTTCTATAAAGTATAGATCTTATTTTACTAACTATTTATTAATAATCTACTTTAATTAGCTAAGCTAGCTAGAGAATCTAGATCTTTATAATTATTAAAAAATTAATATATATTTATAGTATATAAAGTATGAAAAGCTATAAATATAATAACTTAAAATATAATATAAAAGTTACTTTAGCTTTTTTTACTTATAAAACTATATTATTAGCTTTAAACCTTAATAATAAAAATATTATTATATTTACTCTTAATAAGCTTAAGGATAAAGATCTTAATATTATTAAGGTATTTATTTTAAATCTTAATAGTAACTTATTAACTTATAAATATATTATAAGTTTCCTCTAAATAGCTAAAGACTTTAAGCTTAAGCTTATTATATTAATAATATTACTAATAGTAAGTAATAAAACTATAATAGTCTTAAGTATTAAGAGTAAGCTAAAAGTCTTTTAAAAAATCATTTAATAGTATATTAGCTTAATAGCTATATACTTAGAAGGCTTAATTAGTCCTAATAATTAAGCCTAAAAAAGATATAGCATTAAGTAAGAGATTTAAAGTATTAAAGGTATCTTCTAAAGTATTAAAGATATCTTAATAAAAGAATTTATTATTATTATTATAATAGGGGAAATTAAGGTATAAAGTAATAAAATAGTAGCTAATATAAGAAGCTAGAGCTTATATATAGTTATATAACTAAATAGCTATTAATTAATTAAGTTAGCTAGACTAAACCTAAAGTTAATTAAATATATAGTTTCTAAATATAATATAGTAGCTAAAGGCTATTATATATATATATATATATATATATAGGTATATAGGTATATAGGTATATATATTATAAATCTATACTATTAAAGCTAACTACCTATTAAGTATATAAAGATAAACTAGTATTTAGCTCTAAATAAGCTTTATAGTAGTTTCTTAATATAAAGTTTTATAATATATTTATTATAATAATAGTATTTTAGTTTATACTATCTCTTAATAAAATAAATAGATATAATTTATAATTAAATTAATATTAATATATTTAACTTAGCTAAAAAATTTAAGTATATATATTATTTATAAAAGCTATAAAAAAAATAGATAGAGAAGAGAAAAAGAGTAAATAATAAGCTTAATTATTAATAAATAATAATACTAGCTTAAATCTATTATAAAGGTATTAAACTTTTTAGTTATAAATCTCTTAATACCCTTAAGGTTTTTTAATTAGAATAATATCTCTATTATATTATTAAATAAGCTTATAAAGCTAATTACTATTTTAAGCTAGAAGTTTATTCTTTATCTTTTTTTTATTATTATATTTAAATCCTTTCTCTAAAATATTATTTAATATATCTCTTAATAAATATAATAATATAATATAGCTAATTACTAAATATAAGATTTAAAACCTAAACTTTAAATATAAAGATTTAATAACTTTACTTAAAAAGAGAACTTTTATAGAATTTATTTTTAATTATAAATTACTTTTTAAATCTATTTTACTTTTTCTAAAGTATTTAGATAATAAAGAAAGTAAAATAGAGCTATTTATATAAATTAATATTAATTTATTTATTTATATATATTTTATAAGTTTTCTCTAATTAGCTAGAGATCTAAAGCTTAAAATTAAGAATTTATAAGTTAAGCCTATTTAAAGTATTATAAACATAGCTAATAATAAGTAATAAAACTATAATAGCTTTATTAAATAGTATTAATAATAATAATAAATAAAAAGTTATATTTAAATTTTCTTAAAAAGCTTAATATTTAATAGTAATATAATAATATAATAAGATAGTAAAGTATTAGCTTAATAGGTTTAAAGCTAATTATTTAATAAATAGCTAAAATAAATAGCTTAAAAAAAAGTATTAAAGTATTAAATATATCTTAATAAAAATTTTATTATTATTATTATTAGTATAATAAGGAAAGTTAAGATATAAAGTAATAAACTAATAGCTAAAGTAGAAGCTTAAGCTTATATATAGAGTCTATAAGTTATATAGCTAAATAGCTATTAGTTAATTAGTGTTATAACCCATTAGGCATAACCAATAAAGGACGCCCCACTAGGATACTAGGCGGTTATAACAACACATTTATATATAGGATCACAGGAACACGCAAGGATCCCTTAGGAACGGAAGAACTATGGTATAGGTCACGTAACAATAAGATAAGAGATTAGATCTATATGATCAAGATACAGCATCCATATTCCAGAAAGACGGAAGCCATATGCCAAGGATACGGGAGCCGTACAGGGCATGTACGGCACCTAGCAATAGGACTACCCAGGACCTATATATAGGATGGACTTAAGTCCGCTTAAGGACAAACTTCTATAGCTCTTTAGCAATTAACTTATGATTCTCACCTAAGACTCTTAGCTATACCTAAGTAATAATTACTCTATAACTCTTATTAAGGACTTAACTAATTACTAAGCCCTTTAAAGACCTATAATTACTTAACTTAACCTATAAAATAATAAATAACTATTACTATTATTATTACCTAACTTACTATTAATATAAAACCTACTATTAGTTAGCTAGCTATAATACTTTAATTACTCCTATTTAGTAAGTTACCCTTTAAAAACTACTAATAGTATTATAATATCTTTATAACTCTCTAGAAAGACCCCTAGCACTAGATCC
>NW_024066006.1:0-12641 GCF_011947395.1 Colletotrichum karsti | reverse complement strand
TTAAAAAGGGGATTTCTAAATATAGTAGCTAAATAGATTTATATTATAAAAGAGGGTTATAATTAATACTATCTTAACTTAGATTTTAATTAATAAGTTAGATATAGCTATTATTTTAATTATTTAGATTATAACTTCTTAACTAGGTTATTTTCCTCTATTATTTAGTTCTTTAGTATATAGAGGGATATCTTTAACTTTAATACCTTCTTATTATATCTATTTTTAATATCTAGTATAATTATTAATTATAATTATAATTATAATATACTTAATATCTTATTTAATTTTATAAAGTAAAAAGCCTTTTTATTATTTTACTTAATATTTAAATAGGTATAAAACTTTAAATATATTATTATAATACTTTAATATATATAAAAATAAAAAAAGCTAGCTAATATATTTATCTTTAATAATAAAAAGCTAATAATTACTATTAAATCCTTTTAAGTAATTAAATAGATCTTATAATATCTAATAATATAAATATATTACTTTATCTTTTAAAGTTTATTTTAATATTACTTATTTAATATATATTATTATATAGTATTAATACTTAAATTATATTAATCCCTTAATTTTTACTCCTTAAGTATTTAGAACTAAATATTCTAAAGTAATAAGCTTAAAGTAACCTATTTATAAGTACTAAAAGTAGGTATTATTTAACTTATTAAGCTTTAGCTTAAATAAAGTTCATTTATAAGTAGCTAAAACTAAAGGAGATATATTTATAATTATATCTTAGCTACATAGGATTTACTTTTTAAAGAGGTATAAGAAATAAAGCTTATATTTAAAGAAAGTTAGGTTAGCCTTCCTTATAAGTATCTTAACTATAGTATTCTTTTTAAATTCTCTATAATAAAAAGTATAATTATAACTAATATATTAGATATCTTACTTCTAAAGTAGAGCTTTTAATATAATATTAATATAAATATTCTTAATATATCCTATATTTTAGAGTATTAAGTCCTTAATATTCTCTCTAGTTAAGCTATTAAAGACGTTCTTAAGTATTTAAGTTCCTTTTATAATAATAAGATATAAAGTAATATTAAAGTCTACTTATTTATTAATATATAGTTTAATAAAGTTTAGTATAAATAGTAATTTATTATTAATAAAATATATACCTCTATAGTTATTAAAAATAATACTTATTAAGAGTATATATAGGCTAAAAAATAAAGTAATAAAGATATTTAGAAACTTAATTAGAGAAGTAATATCTAAAAGTTTATTTAAAAGAGTAATATAAAAAGTAATAGTTATTATATTTATAAAGTATTTAGCTTTTTAAGCTACTTTTTTATTTAATTCCCCTTTCTATTACTTTTTTATATTTATAGTTATAAACTTTTTAAAGTTATTAAAATTACTTTCTTTATTATAATAAAGTATAATTTAAATTTAATACTTATAAATAAATATAGCTTAGAAATTAATATAAATAGAGAAGTTAAATTACTTATAAATTTATATTACCTCTATTATAAATACTTATAATAAGTATATAATATATATTTATTCTATTAAGGCTTACTAAATATAAAAATATATAATAGGTTTATATTAATAATTAAAGCTATAAAGATATTAACTTATTATTATTAAATCTTTATTTTTATTACTATTTAATTTATTTAAGTAGCTTATAAGTAAAGTTATAAATATTTTAACTAATTTACCTTAAGATTTCCTATAGAGTTTATATTTATAGAGGAGATCTTTAAATATCTCTATATAGTTTTTTATATTTAAAACCCTACTTTTAATATACTCCTTTTTAATAATATTATAAAGCTCTATTTAAGCTTAAATAGGGTTAAAACGTTAGCCTATAGCTTAGAGAAAGAATTTAAAAATAAAGGTTCTAAATACCTCTAAGAGATTTAAATAAATTACTTAGAGGTAAACTATATAGAAATCTCTAATCTAGATAATAAGAGCTATATTACTATTAATATATTTAAGGGTATAATTATATTCTTTATATATAGTAATAATATTACTTAATATTTAAGGTAAACTTTCTCTTAATAGTTCTAATTAATAGATAGAAATTAATATTACTTTAATTTCTATTTATAATCTTTATTTATATTATTATTATAGTATCTATAATAATAATATTTTAAATTAACTCTTCTATATAAAGAAAGCTCTTTACTTTATAAGATTAAGACTTCTCCTTTATACTAAATATATAGATAAAGTTTATATAAAGTTAATAAATCCTAAATATTTTCTTATTAATAGTAGCTAATAATATAAAAGGTCCTTTAGGTATAAAAGTCTCTTAAAGAGTAAAAGTACCTATAAGAGGAGTAAGAGTAACTTAAATAACTTTATCTTCTTTATTATCTTTATCTCTCTAATCTTAAAGCGTTATAATATTATTATAGAGTATTTTATTTTTTAAGTATAGAGTATTATTTTCCCTATTCTTATTAGTAATAAACTCTTTAATAATAAAAATATAAATACTTATTTTATTAGGGGAGGAAAAGCTTATACTATTTAGGTTTATATATTTCTAGATACTTATAGCTTTTACTTTAATTTTAATTATAATAAACTAAATAATAAAGTCTCTATAGTAAGTAAATAAATACTTAATACTTTTAGGGGAAGTTTTAAATAATATTATAATTAGTATTTAATAAATAAAGGTTTTAAAAATAGTTAAAAAAAAGGAATTAAGAGTATTTTTATATATATAAGTATACTTTAAATATAATAGTCTAAAGGTTAAGTTAGAGCTAGGCTTATAACTATTATAAAGGTACTATACTATTAGAGATAAAATAAGAACTATTTAATCTATTTAGAGAGAAGTTTCTAGAGTAAACTACTCTTTAAAAAGGTAGTTACTAAAATAAAGCTTAGCTTAAATATAGGTAATATATTAGTTATATAAGCCCTTATATTATCTATAAGGCTAGCTATAATATATAAGGGCATTATAATAGAATTTAAATTTCTTAATAAATATAATAACTTTTAATATATATTTTAATATCTTCTTTTATATTAAAGTAAAAGAACTTTTATAATATTAAGTCTTTTATTTTATTTATATCTATATAGCTTATTTTATTATTATTATAATATTAATAAAGGAGTTTTCTTTTTATATTCTCCTCTCTTAAGATTTATAGTTATATATACTTAAAATAAAGTTATTAGTTATTAAATAGAAGATTTCTATAATATAAATAGGTTTTAAACTAAAAGTAATATATTTATACTTCTCTATTTAAAAAGTAAAGAGTTCTCTATTTACTAAATAGAGGATATAAGCCTACTTAATAATATAATATAGATATTATTTTAGCTAAAAGACCTTAAGGGTATTATAAAGAGGGATTTATAATTAAAAAGTTTAATACCTTTATAGTAGGTTTAAGCTATTATTATTATCTATTAGTGATTAAACTTACTATTTACCCTCTCCCCCTCCCTTTCTTATAGCTCTTATAAATAATATATATATTTAAATACTTTAGTTAGGCTAAAAATATTAATATTAATTTAATTATAAATTAAATCTATTTACTTTATTAAGAGATAATATAGGCTAAAGTACTACTATTATAATAAATATATTATAGAACCTTATATTAAGAAACTACTATAAAGCTTATTTAGAGCTAAGCACTAGTTTATCTTTATACTAAGCTTAAAATACTATTATAAATAGGTAGTATTTAGGCTTATATAGTATAGATTTATTATTATTATTATAACTAACTAACTAGCTATAGTAATAAGATCTTATTAAAAGATATTAAGGATTATATAATATAGGTTATATAATTAGTAATTAGCTAATAGAATTATAGCACTCTACTTATAGGCTTATTACGCTATATTATTCTAATAAAAATAGTAGCTAAAATAGAAACCTATAGCCTATATATAGTTATATAACTAAATAGCTATTATTTAGTTATATTAATTAAGTTAGACTTAGAGTTAGTTAAATATATAGTTTTTAAATATAATATAATAGCTAAAGGCTTTATAATAATTACTTATAATTTTAATAGGAAGATAATACTTAGCTTTAAATATATAATTTAAACTATTAGGGACTAAATAACTTTATTCTTATAAAGACTCTAAATATATAACTATAGTCTTTTAAAAAGAATTATTTTAGCCTTTAGCTACTATATTATATTGAGAAACTATATATTTAATTAACTTAAGGTTTAGCTTAATTAATATAACTAATTAATTGCTATTTAGTTATATAACTATATATAAGCTTTAGCTTTTTATTTTAGTTATTATTTTATTACTTTATACTTTTACTTCTTCTATTATAATAATAATAATAAACGTTTTATTAAGATATCTTTAATATTATAAAACTCTTTTTTAATACTACTTCTTTTTATTATTTATTAACTAATTAACTCTTTTAACTATAAAGCTATTAAGCTAATATATAATTATTAATTAAAGTTTCTAAAAAACTATTAGCTTATCTTTAGTATTTAAAATTATTATACTTTTATTACTTATTATTAGTAATACTATTAATATATAATAATTTAAATTTATAAAACTTATAGATTCTTAACTTTAAGCTATTTAGCTAACTTTAAAAAGCTTATAAAAGGTTTATAAATAATAAAATTAATACTTATTACTATATCTTATTTTTAAGTTATTATTAGTATTATTACTATTTTTAATAAACTATAGAGATCTTAAATATATATAATATAGCTCTTTATAATAGAGTTAAAATTAATAGCTTATTTTAAATATATTAAAATAAAATAGATAGTAATAAGTTAATTAATATAGTTTAGCTTTTTAAACTTAAAGCTTTTAATCTTATAGATATTTATTTTTACCTTTATATTATTAAGCTTATATTATTATAGCTTTTAAATATTATCTTAAAGTATTATAAAGATATTAAAAAATAGAGAGGATATATTAGAGGATTTAAATATAATAAAAAATAAAAAATAAGCTTTCAATTTAAAATAGCTAGCTTTTTAAATCTACTTAGTAATATAATAGAGATACCTTATTAGCTACCCTTTTAGCTAAAAGACTATAAAAATTTTATAGAAAAAGATTTATAACTAAAAGGTTTAATATTATTATAATAAATTTAAGCTATTATTATTACTTATTAATAATAAAGCTTATTATTTCCCCCTTTTTTATAGCTTTTATAAACTTATATATACTTAAAGACTTTAGTTAAACTAAACTTATTAATTAATATTAATTTAATTATTATTTATATCTATTTATTATATTAAGAGGTAATATAAGTTAAAGTATTAGAATTATATTAAAGAACTAAAACGCTTATATTAATAAACTACTATAAAGCCCTCTTAGAGCTAAGTAATACTTCTACTTTATAAGAATTATTTTAACTTAAAATTTAAAGTTTTTCTTAGAGTTTTAATAAGAACCCTATTTAAAGCTCTATAAGTAAAATTAATAATATATATAATATAATATCTTTAAACTAATTATATAACTAAATAAAAGCATTAAGAGCTAGAAATTATACTAGATATTATATATCTATCTTTAAATTACTATAAATAGTAGTTTTAATATTAATTTAATATATATTTATTTCACAATATATAAGTATATTTTCTTAGCTACTTAATAAATTAACTTATAGTTTTTATTTAAATATTATAACTAGTTTATTTAATTTAAAATTAAATTCTATAGATTTAAAATAAAGAGATATACTTTATAAACTATAAAGATAAACTAATATTTAGCTCTAAATAAGCTTTATAGTAGTTTCTTAATATAAAGTTCTATAATATATTTCTTATAATAAGAAGACTTTAGCTTATACTATCTCTTAATAAAATAAATCGATATAATTTATAATTAATAGATAATAATAATAGCTTAAACTTATTAAAAAGATATTAAACTTTCTAATTATAAATCTCTTAATACTTTAGGGTCTTTTAGTTAAAATAATATCTTTATTATATTATTAAATAGACTTATAAAGCTAGCTATTATTTAAACCTTTAAGTTAAAAGCTTATTTTTTATCTTTTTATAACCTTTTTTTATTATTATATTTAAATCTTTCTTTTAGAATATTATTTAATATACTTTTTAATAAGCTTAATAATATAATAAGTCTAATTATTAAATTTAAAATTTAAAACCTAAGCTTTAAATATAAAGGCTTAAAAACTTTATTTAAAAAGAAAACTCTTTTGGGTGGGGAGTATTTTTAATTATAAATTACTTTTTAAATTTATTTTATTTTCTCTAAAGTATTTTACATAATAGGAAAAATAAAAGAGATTTATTTATATAAATTAATATTAACTTATTAATTTATATATACTTTATAAGCTTTCTCTAAATAGCTAGAAATATAAAGCTTAAAATTAAAAATCTATAAGTTAAGCTTATTTAAATAATTTATTATTAATATAGCTAATAATAAGTAATAAAACTATAAAAGCTTTATTAAATAATATTAATAATTATAATAAATAAAACGTTTAATATTTTTAATATAATAATATAATATAGTATTAACTTAATAGCTTTAAGGCTAATTATTTAATATATAGCTAAGAGGAATAGCTTAAGGAAAGAATATTAAAGTATTAAATATATTTTAATAAAAGATTTATTATTATTATTATTATTATTATTATTATTATAAGAGAAATTAAAGTATAAAGTAATAAATTAATAGCTAAAGTAAGAGCTTAAGCTTATATATAGGGTCTATAACTTATATAGCTAAATAGCTATTAGTTTATTAATAAGTTAAGCTAAACTTAAAGTAAGTTAAATATATAGTTTAAATTATAATATAGTACTTAAAGGCCTCTTAATAAATATAATTAGTTAGTATTTAATTATAATATACTATTAGTAATAGCTTATATAGTCTACCCTATAAATAAGAAATAATAATAATAAATAATAATAGTACTATTAGCTATATTAATGAAGATAAATTAGTATCTAGCTCTAAATAAGCTTTATAGTAGTTTCTTAATATAAGGTTCTATAATATAAGGATAAATTAGTATCTAGCTCTAAATAAGCTTTATAGTAGTTTCTTAATATAAGGTTCTATAATATAAGGATAAATTAGTACCTACCTCTAAATAAGCTTTATAGTAGTTTCTTAATATAAGGTGCTATAATATATTTATTATAATAATAGTACTTTAGCTTATACTATCTCTTAATAAAATAAATAAATATAATTTATAATTAAACTAATATTAATATACTTAGCTTAGCTAAGGTTTTTAAGTATATATATTATCTATAAAAGCTATAAGAAAAATAGGGGGAGAATAAGTAATAAGCTTATTTATTAATAGGTAATAATAATAGCTTAAATTTATTATAAAGGTATTAAACTTTTTAGTTATAAATCCCTCTTTATAATACCGTTAAGGTCTTTGAGCTAGAATAGTATCTCTATTATAAATCCCTTGATACCCTTAAGGTCCTTTAGTTAGAATAATATATCTATTATATTATTAAATAGGTTTATAAAGCTAGCTACTATTTTAAGCTAGAGGCTTATTTCTTATCTTTTTATAATCCTTTTTTATTACTATATTTAAATCCTTTTTTAAAAATATTATTTAATATACCTCTTAATAAGCTTAATAATATAATAAATCTAGCTAATAAATATAATATCTAGAACTTAAGCTCTAAATATAAAGACTTAAATATCTTATTTAAAAAGAAAGCTTTTATATATTTTACTTTAAGATATAAGCTACTTTTTAAGTTTTAAGTCTTACTTTTCTTAAAGGGTCTAAATAATAATAATCTAAATAATAAGAGCTTAATAAATAAAGAGCTAAAAGTTAATTATAATATAATAAAGTAATTTAAATAAATTAATATTAATTTAGCTATTATTATAAGTTAGCTAGTATATATTAGGTTAAATAGAATAAGAAAGGCTTAATTCTCTAACTAATTAATATATATATATAGGACTAGGTATATATATTTCTAGTTATACTCTAGCTATAAGATCTAAGTTATAGGTATTAATTTAGTTTTAATATTTATTATATAACCTCTTAGCCTTATAGATAAGGCTATATCTCTATCTCTAATATAATAGCTATTTATAAGTACTTTATAGGCTTCCTCTAAATAGCTAGAGATCTAAAGCTTAAGCTTAAAGTTATAAATCTATAAGTTAAGCCTATTTAAATAATATATTATAAATATAGCTAATAATAAGTAATAAAATTATAATAGCTTTATTAAATAATAATAAGAGTAAGCTAAAAGAATTTTTAAAGAGGTTACTAAAGAGCTTAATATCTAATAGTAATATAATAATATAATAATTTAATAAGGTAATAGCTTAATAGCCTTAAGGCTAATTATTTAGCAAATAGCTAAGAGGAGTAGCTTAAAGAAAGAGTATTAAAATATTAAATATATCTTAATAAAAAATTTATTATTATTATTAATATTATAATAAGGGAAGGTAAGGTATAAAGTAATAAACTAATAGCTAAAGTAGGAGCTTAAGCTTATATATAGGGTTTATAAGTTATATAGCTAAATAGCTATTAATTAGTTAGTAGGCTAAGCTAAAGCTAAAGTAAGTTAAATATATAGTTTACATTATAATATAGTATCTAAAGGTATAGCTATATTAGTATTTATAGTAGAAAATAAGAAGGTAGGCTAACTAATAGTTTAAACCCTTATTTTAATAAATACTATATATATATAAATAATAATAAGGCTAATAGATAAGGCTAGAGATATATAAACTAAATACTAATAACTAGCTAAACTTTAGAGATAGTTCTAGCTATAGCTATTTACTTAGCTAAACTATAATAGCCTTAACTATAATAGCTTTAACCTAGATAGAGGGTTTCTATAAATTTTATATACTAGAGAAAGGTTTATAAGTTATAAAACTAAAAAAAAGCTTTATTAGGGTATTAAGAAGATATATATAAGAAGAGACTACTTAATGCTATAAAAAGTAGGTTTCTTCTCTATAATATTAATATTCTCTCTACTTTAATATTAACCTCCCTTTTAAAGCTTTCTTCATAACCCTTCTCTATAATCCTATAAGACTTAATAAATATAATAATATAAAAGCTTTAGCTATTAAGGATAATATCTAAAATTTAAGCTCTAAATATAAAGACTTAAAGGCTTTAGCTAAAAAGAAAACTCTTATAAAATTTATTATTAATTATAAATTACTTTGAAAGCTTATCTTATATTTTTAAAACTAATTAAATAATCTAGAAGTTAAAAAGGTAAAGTTATTTATATAGATTTAAGCTAATTTATCTACTTATAAGTATTTAATAGGCTTTTTCTAAATAGCTAAATAAGTTAATATATATAAATATCATATTTATAGAGATATAATTATTAATAAGCTTATTAAGCTTTATATAATAAATATTTATTAGTATAGCTAAAAGACTAAATAGAGATATAATTAATATATTAACTATTAAACTATAAAGTAAATTAAAAATAAAAGTTATAAATTAACTTTTAAATCTTATTAAACTATTAAATATAATAAATAGCTTACTATTATTATTATTTTTTTATATTTATCTTAAATAATAAGAGCCTTTTAAAATATATAACTTTAATAAAAAAGAACCTATATATTTTATATTAAAATATAGTTATAAAAGTAATTTAAATATAGAGAAAACTTACCTTTTATATAAATAAAGAATTCTAATTAGCTTTTAAGAAATAAAAAGCTAAAGTTAATATAATACTTATAAGTTAAATATAGAGATATTTATTTTTATAATAATATTTATATTTAGTATTAACTCTTAATAAGTACTTTCTATTTAATAATTTTAAAAGCCTTTTTAAAAAATAAAACTTATAGTAATATTTAAATAAAGATATTAGCTTTTTATTCTTTTTAATAGATAGTTTAAAGCTATAAGAATATTATAAATAGTTTTTTTTTAATCTATATTCTTATCTTTTTTATTACTATTATAATAATTTATATCTTAAGTATTAATAATATCTAAAACCTTAACGTAGAGTAGAAATATTATTTAGCTTTAAGAGAGCTTTATAACAGTTTATTTATTAACATTTAATTATAATATACTACTAGTAGTAGCTAATATTATTTACCCTATAAATAAGAAATAATAATAGTAAATAATAATACTATTATTAGCTATATTAGTATTTATAGTAGAAAATTAAAAAGTAGGTTAATTAATAGTTAAAACCCCTACTTTAATTAACGCTATATATATATAAATAATAATAAAGCTAATAGATAAAGCTAGAGAGATATATACTAAATATTAATAACTAGTTAAATTTAAGAGATAGTTTTAGCTATAAGCCTAATTAAACTATAATAGCTTTAACTTCAATAAAGGGTTTTTATAAATTTATAGTAGTTAATTAATATAAGTTTTTTAGTTTTTTTATATTATTTTAATACTTTAGCTTATATTATCTCTTAATATAATAAATAGATATAAATAATAATTAAGTTAACATTAATTAATAAGATTTAGCTTAATTAAGATCTTTAGATATATATAAGTTTATAGAAGCTATAAAAAAAAAGAGAAAGTAATAAGCTTTATTATTAATAAATAGTAATAATAACTTAAATTAACTATAATAATATTAAACCTTTTAGTTATAAGTCCCTTTTTATAATACCTTTATAGTCTTTTAGCTAAAAGAGTAATTAATAGAGTATCTCTATTATATTATTAAATAAATATAAAAAGCTAGCTAGCTATTTTAAGCTAAAAGCTTATTCTTTATTTTTCTATCTTTCTTTTTATATTTAAATCCTTTAATATAAATATTATTTAACTTAATATATTATATAATAAGCTTAGTAATAATAATATTAAAGAGTTAATATATATTTATAGTATTTAAAATATTAATAACTATAAATATAATAATTTAAATTTTAATATAATAATTATTATTATTTATTTTATTAATAAAATAATATTATTAGCTTTAAACCTTAATAAAGAGGGTACTTTTATATTTACTCTTAATAAGCTTAAAAATAAAGATCTTAGTATTATAAAAGTATTTATTTTAAATATTAATAATACTTTATTAACTTATAAATATCTTATAGGTTTCCTCTAAATAAGTAAAGATTTTAAGCTTAAAATTAAAAATATATAAATTTTATAAATTTAAATTACTTTAATATATTAATAATATTATTAATTATAAATAATAAAACTATTATTATAATCTTAAGTATTAAGTATATACTAAAAGTCTTTTAGGAAGTTTAATTAATAATAATATATTAGCTTAAAAGCTATATAGTTAAAAGAGTTAATTAGTTAATAAATAATAAAAAGAAGTAGTATTAAAAAAGAGTTTTATAATATTAAAGATATCTTAATAAAACGTTTATTATTATCATTATAATAGAAGAAGTAAAAGTATAAAGTAATAAAATAATAACTAAAATAAAAAGCTAAAGCTTATATATAGTTATATAACTAAATAGCAATTAATTAGTTATATTAATTAAGCTAAACCTTAAGTTAATTAAATATATAGTTTCTCAATATAATATTATAGCTAAAGACTATATCTTAAAACTTAAAGATTTAAATAATAAATAGAGTTAAAAAATAATTATATTCTAAATTATAAAAATAAAATAAATAAAATAATAAACATATTAATAAATTTCTTTTTAATTCTATTTAAACTTCTTAAGAAGAAAGCTTTAAACCTTAAGCTATAAGTCTCTATTTATAAAAGCTTTTTCTCTATTATATGAAGGGAATTAGTTTTTTTAAAATAATAATATCAATATCTCTTTAAGCGGTAAAGCTAATAATAACTATATAAAAGAGATTTAAAACTTATTTATAGCCTTATTATTATTTTTAAGAGAAAAGATATTACTTTTTTTTAACTTTATTTAATAAGTTAAAAAGAAAACTAAATTTATTTATTATTAAGTTAATAAAAATACCTATTAATAAATAATAATACTTATTATAAAGATAAAAATTACTTAATATTAAAGTATCGCTTTATATAAAGTATAGTAATATTTATATTAAGATATTTACCTACTTACGCCCTATACTACTCCTTAGCGCTTAGGTGCCTAAGCGTCTAGAACTTAAAACGCCTAGTTTAAGGTTATATATAGCGCTATATAACCGCCTATAATAGTAATATCTACCTTTATACCTTACTATTATACCTACCTATTTAGACCTTCTAGATATATCTATCTTAAATATAAATACTACTATTATTATTATCTTTTATATATTTTACTATTTTAACTAATTTAGTAATATTAATACTAATTAATAGTTAACTTTACTATTATACTATTTATAAATAATATTATTATATTTTTTACTTATAATTTTTTCCTTAACTATAGATTAATAAGGTTATAAATTAAATAGATAATACCTTAAGATAAACTAGAACTTTCTTAAATTATTATAATTATTATACTATAAGGAAGTAATAAGTTATTACTACTTAAGTATTTAAAGGGGATCTTATAAGATTATTAATATTAGCCTATTTAAATAGAAACTATTTATT
>NW_024066005.1:0-12940 GCF_011947395.1 Colletotrichum karsti | reverse complement strand
AGTGGTTCTTCAGTGGCTTCTAGCTCTACTTTAAATCAAGGTGCAGCAACTAGCAATGATAGTAATTATTTGGGATCTTCTACAGTTACAAGTCAAAATCCGTCAGGTGTTACTGATTCAGCCTTAATGAATCAAAGTTCTTTAGGTGTTAAAGAAGAGAGTTCTCCTCTTAAAAGAAAACACTCTAACAATGATTTGGGTCCAAATAAACGTCAGGATATTTCGGATTCCGAGGATGATGACAATAATAATGGTAAAGGAGGACCCGGGGGATTTTCAGCTGGAGGTGGACCATCCGGGAATGGAGGGGGACCAGGTCCTTCCTCATCTAGCTCCGGCAGTTCCGCAGCCAAAACTATGGTAGTGGAAGGGGAAATACAAAGTACTCTAGCTAAAGGTAGTCCCATTGATTTCGTTATTGAACTTGAAACTACTACTTGTATTTATGATGAGTTTAATTTTTGAGATGAAATACTTTAACAAAATTCTTTACTTTATATATTAATACTGGAATTATTACTAAACTAATGCAACTGGTAATAGGTCAATTCGTCAGATCCAAGGTTTTCTAATTCAGATTGCTTAGGATAAGGCGGTCGGTATAACTACTGACCCCCTCCCCCCTGATCCAGGATCCCTGGCATACTTCTGGTTTATCCCCTGATCTCCGATCAGGGGATCAGAAGTATGCCAGGGAGACTTCTGCATCCATACCCCTAACCCCCACTTTTTTTTTTTAAGTGGGGGGGGCTGGCGGTTTCACCGCAGCCGGGGGTCAGGATCGTGAAACCGCGACTGGGGTAGGGGAATGGGGGTTAGTAGAAGGGGTATTATTCTTAATGGTAAAGAAGAGCGTTTCGGCCGCTAAGTTATGAGTTCAAGTCTCATATACCTTTATACTTTTTTGTACCGACTTCTCCTGCTGGCTTAAAGGGAGACTTCTCCTGCTTTATCCGACCCCCCCCCCCTTCTCAGGGGGGGGGGGGGGTGGGGTACGGCTCCGCCATAGTACTTCTGCGTAGCCAGGGATCAGAAGTGTGCCAGCCAGGGAACGCCTCCATACCCGACCATACCAGGGGTCAGCCAGGGGCTAAACGAAGTTTGTCCTCCCGACCCTGTCCCCAGCCTTCATTCCTACCCCAGCCCCCGGCTACGTCGTAGTCGGGGTGGGGGTATGGGGTCGGGGCTGACTTCGTCTGCAGACGAAGTATGCATTTCCATATCCCGACCAGGGGGTAGGTATGGCTACGGTGAAACCGTCAGCACTATTGCTGCGGCGGTTTTACCGAGAAGCAGAAACCGCCGGGAGCCAGGGAATGGCGGCACTTATGCAGCTGGAGCCAGCCTGTCCCGACTACTGCGGCGGCTGACGGTTTCACCGTAGCCGCCGCCGGGGTATGGATCGTGAAACCGCGGCCAGCCATAAATTTTATTAAGTTTTTAGTTTATAGCATATATAAATAAATAATTATGTATGAATTAGTGATGTAATCTACTATCAATTCTTTTAAATAATCTAGAAAAGGTATTATTTCTTAATGGTAAAGAAGAGCTTTAGCAGGCTAAAATATGAGTTCGAATCTCATATACCTTATAGGGGGGCGTAGCCATGCTTCATTTCCATGCTAACGGATTCACCGTAGCGATCCCATATCCCCGGCGCGGTAAAACCGCGACTTCTGCTGCGTAGCCTACCCCTCCCCCCATCGACTTCTGTCCCGTAAGGGAATGGGACAGAAGTCGAGGGGGGGGTCGGATAAAGCAGGAGAAGTCAGCCGCCAGCCAGAGGATATGGGGAGGTTACCTCCCCATATTTTAATATGCAATATATATTTAATATATTGTACCCGAATAATTTGAGATAAATATATATAATATATGAGTTTAACTTTAATACTTTTTTTAATAGGAATCTTAGGATTCGTGTTTAATAGAAAAAATATCATATTAATGCTTATCTCTATTGAAATAATGTTATTATCTATAACATTTTTGATATTGGTAAGCTCTGTAAATATGGATGATATAATAGGGCAAACTTATGCTATATACATTATAGTTATTGCGGGAGCAGAATCAGCAATTGGATTAGGAATTCTAGTTGCTTTTTATAGATTAAGAGGAAGTATAGCAATCGAATATAAATAATGTATTTAAGTATAATTTTATTACCCTTATTAGGATCAATAGTTTCCGGTTTTTTTGGTAGAAAAGTCGGAGTTAGTGGAGCACGTTTTTTAGGTTGTTTAAGTATAATAAGTACAACAACTTTAGCTATCGTAGCATTTTTTGAAGTAGGATTTAACAATAGTCCTGTGTATTTACATTTGTTTCCTTGATTAAATAGTGAATCCTTTAATATTGTTTGAAGTTTTCAATTTGATAGCTTAACAGTATCTATGTTAATTCCTGTTTTGATAATTAGTTCTTTAGTTCATTTATACTCAATAAGTTATATGAGTGCAGATCCTCATAACCAGAGATTTTTTAGTTATTTAAGCTTGTTTACTTTTATGATGATAATACTTGTAACAGCTAATAATTATTTATTAATGTTTGTAGGATGAGAAGGTGTTGGGGTTTGTTCATACCTTTTAGTTAGTTTCTGATTTACTAGAATTGCGGCTAATCAAAGTTCTATGTCTGCTTTCTTAACTAATAGAGTAGGGGATTGTCTTTTAACAATAGGTATGTTTGCTATATTATGATCTTTAGGAAATTTAGATTATACTACAGTATTCTCATTAAGTCCTTATATTAATGAAAATATTGTAACTATAATAGGTATATGTTTATTAATAGGTGCTATGGCCAAAAGTTCTCAAGTAGGTCTTCATATTTGATTACCTATGGCTATGGAGGGTTTGTTAAGTAGGGCTCTCCTTAAACTTCACTATATGCGGGAACACCCCGTTTTAAATTCTTGGTCCTCTGTCTATTTAGTAGACTTCGGCAAAATCCAAGAAGAGGGACAATCCGCAGGAAACTTCATAAAAAATGAAGGCTCCTCAGAGACTACTTGTGATGCAATTAATATAAATGATAAGTTTAAGTGATGATTTATAGGTTTTACCTGACCCCCAAAAAGGGGGTATGGAGATGGATCCTTTATTGTAAATAAAGATGGGTATTTAGAGTTTAAAATCACACAATCTAGTGTGGATGCTCAAATACTGTTTTATATAAAGAAGGAATTAGGATTCGGATCCGCGAGCCCCTCTGGGGCTACTGTACAAGATAAAGTAAATAAAACTCATCATTATAGAGTTAGGGATAAAAAAAATATCCTTAAATTAATTCAAATATTTAATGGTAATATTGTAACTAGTTATAAATTAAATCAATTTAAAGTATGAGTTGATGCTTTTAACAAAGTATATAAAACAAATATACGGGCCTGCCGTATAGAAGATAAACATGAGTTAACTTTAAATAATGCATGATTATCAGGATTTACTGATGCTGAAGGTTGTTTTACTTATTCTACAAGAGTATCTAAGTCAACTGGTCAGACTATAACAACTGTAAGATATGTTATATCTCAGAAAGATGATATAGGATTTAGTAAAGACTTAGCTGAGAAAATCAATGGTTATATTACTCATGTTAAAAGTTATAATGGATACAATACAGTAGTAAATTTTGGTAAATTAAATAAAATTTTACTATATTTAAAAAATTATCCATTAAAAACTAAAAAATTTATATCGGCTTCGCAATAAAAGATGATTAAAAATTTATGGATTAGTTAAAGATAAAAAACATCTAACTCCATTCCTCCGGAATCGAAGGTAGAATTATTCTAAAATCTCTGAGCCCATTCCCCCGACCCGACTTCTGCGTAGCCAGAAGAGGGGGCTGGGGGGAAATGGGCTACTAAACTTATCAATTAATTGAAGATATAGTCCGAACAATAACGGAAGTTATTGAGTATTTTCATCGTATACGTACAATAAAAGTACATAATGAAAATCAACATTTTAGCCTACACCTGTTTCTGCGTTAATTCACGCGGCTACTATGGTTACAGCGGGGGTATACCTATTAATACGTTCATCTCCTTTAATCGAATATAGTTCAACTGTATTATTAATATGTCTATGATTAGGTGCAATAACTACTGTATTTAGTTCTCTTGTAGGTTTATTCCAACAAGATATTAAAAAAATAATTGCTTACTCTACTATGAGTCAATTAGGTATGATGGTAATTGCAATAGGTTTATCTTCTTACAATATAGCTTTATTCCATTTAGTCAATCATGCTTTCTATAAAGGATTATTATTCTTAGGTGCAGGTGCAGTTATTCATGCAGTAGCTGATAACCAAGATTTAAGAAAATACGGAGGATTAGGAGCATTCTTACCTTTAACTTATTCTGTTATATTAATAGCAAGTCTTAGTTTAGTAGCTTTCCCTTTTATGACTGGATTCTATAGTAAAGATTTCATATTAGAATCCGCATATGGACAATATTACTTTAGTAGTATAGCTGTTTATGTTATTGCCGTTATAGGTGCAATATTTACTACTTTATATTCTGTAAAAGTTTTATATTTAACTTTCTTAGCTAACCCTAACGGAAATATAGTTTCTTACCAACATGCACATGAAGGTGATATATTCTTAAGTTTACCTTTAGTAGTATTAGCTATTTTCTCTATATATTTTGGTTATATAACTAAAGATATTTTTATAGGTTTAGGTTCAGGGTTCTTTACAGATAATAGTATATTTATACATCCTACACATGAAATATTAATAGATACAGAATTTGCTGTACCTACTACATTTAAATTATTACCTTTATTCTTTACAGTTTCATTTACTGCTATAGCTATAATTTATTCAGAATTCTTCCCTAATTTAATAAACAGTTTTAAATTATCTAGTTTAGGTCATTCTATTTATGGATTCTTTAATCAACGTTTCTTAGTAGAATATTTCTATAATAAATATATTGTAAATTTAGTTTTAAATATGGGAGGTCAAACTACAAAAATTTTAGATAAAGGTAGTATAGAACTTTTAGGTCCTTTTGGTCTAGAAAAATTATTGATTAAAATTAGTAAAATCATTTCTAGTCTTAATACAGGTGTTGTTACAAATTATGCCTTATTCATATTAATAGGATTTATTGCGTACACATCTATATACTATTCTTTCTTGCAAAACTTAGATTTAGCATCTTTAACTTTAATTTTCGCTATTAGTATTTTTACAATTTTTTCATTTCCCGGCGTAGCCCCCTTTCAGGGATATTGGAAGGCGAAGCAAAGCGGGGGTTTCACCCCCTAACCCCAACCCCCCGATATCCCCTTCTGGGATATCGGGGTCGAGTTCTTTTCTGATCCAGAGGATAATAAGCATGGCTACGTCCCCAGCCCACCAGGAGTCTTGGGATATGGCAGGCTCGAAGGATTATTATTATTCTTGGTTATTACTACTTATAAATAAGTATGTTGATAATCTTAACTTATTAATTGGTAGTTTTAATATAATAGATGAAAAATTAGGTATTACTAGCCATAATTTATTTACTCTATTAGTATGTATACTTATATATTATCTTATAGTAAACTTTAATTTAAAATATTATTCAAATTTAAAAGTAAACTTCTTCTCTATATGCGGTAGAACACTTATACATGTATTGATATTATTTTCAATATCGTTATTCTATTATAATTTACCGGGAATTATTGAAAGAATACCAGAAGGATGTAGACTTAGCTTTTTGGTTGCTTTTATCGTATGTTTATTAGGGTTTATAATAGTTCGCTTAGCTCACTTTAAGAAGTTTTCATTTATAAAGTATGTCTTAGTAGTAAGTTCCTCATTTCTCTTGCGTATGATTTTAATTATGCTTATGCCCATTTTTCTTCCCTCTGATTACTCTCAGATCGGAGTTGATATATTGACAACTTCATTTTTATCCACTTTCGTCCCTCTGGGAATGGAGTATGGATTAATCCAAACTTTTCTCCTGGATGAAATACCTGAAGGGGAGACTTATGCTCGATGAAGACTTTTTTATTCAAAACCATTCGCAATACCAAATCCAAATGAGAAGCTAACGCTTTTAGCTAAAGGCAAAGACTATATAATCGAGGCATTAACACAAATCCCTAGTGATAAAGTTCCTTTTAGAGCTAGTCTCTATAATCTAGAAGAAATTAAAATCATAACACAACTTTATAATACATATAAATATCCAAACCCTACCGACGTGGTTTTTGTATCTCCCACGCCTGGAAAGGTTTTGCCTATTCCATATTCCAAAGTAATCCCAAGTTATTTCAATGATTGTCCTGAAGAGCATATTCCTGTTTTATTTACAAATAATTTCATGTGGTCTATTTATAAATCACTCGGGCCATTGGAGAATTTATCTGACTACTCCCCAAGATTTAGGGGGATAATGAATGAAAATGTACTAATAAAGCAGGATTACTTGGAAAATGGGGTTGTAAAATCGGTTATACTTTGTTATGAAAAACAGGCGGAAATTCAAAATTCCTTTATAAGATATTGAGATTTAAACACTAATGTTTGTGTTATTTTACCTAAAAAACATGGGGTTTATCATCCTATATATGGACCTTTTGATACAGGAAGTCAACCTGGATCTCGTCAGTTTTATAATTCAACTTATGAAGCCCAACTTTGCGTAAAACTAAATGATAGGGGGTATGTCCCTTTAAAGGTTCGTACATCTGGTATTGTTACACCTGATAAGGCAGATATTCAACATTCATCATGTCTAAAGCCATATTATGATTCTACACTTAATACACTTAAGCAGTCAAATCCAAGAATAACCTCGCAGGAAGTGCAGCAAAGATTAGAAAGATGGTATACGGTAGTAAATTCTCCTATACTTAGTGAGGTAGCTTTTAATCAATTGAATTGAAAACCCGCTAACTAATAGGAGGCTGACGGTTTCACTTGCCTGCCGGCTACCCCATATCCTGGGGGGCGGTTTATGCTTCGCATACCCCCTCTCCCCTCTTCTACGCGGCTGCTGCCATATCCCTGACCCCCCGACCCTAGCCCCACTTTAAAAAAAGTGGGGCTAGAGGGGGGTATAGGGATATGGATGCCAGCCGCCGTCGGGTCGCTGGCTACGCAGAAGTCGGAGGGGGGGGGGGGGGTAATGGGTGAAACCGAAACCGCCGCAGTAGTGCTGACGGTTTCACCGTAGCCATCCCATATCCCCAGCCCCGGCGTAGCCTTCTACGAAGTCGGGGGCTACGCCGTGGCTGGATGGATGCACAAACTTAGGATAATTATTAATAGGTAAATTACGTTATGCATTTAATAATAATCTAGGTGTAACCCTCAATTTATATATATATATAAATAAATTTTATATATATGTATAAAAAATAGTATGGATTTATTAGTGATGTAAGTGATATCATCAAAAATATAAATTAAAGAGATTATAAAATAATTCAATGATTCAGGGCTAGGCCGCCCATATCCCTCCTCCCCTTTCTTTACCACCCTTCTCTCATATCCCCCTTGGGGGGATCGAAGAGAAGGGGGGGGGGAGGGGAATGGCAGGCAGGAGGGGTTTCAGACTCCGTAGAGAAGTATGCCAGCCAGCCAAAGCGCAGCCTAAAAATCGCACTCTAACAATATCGTATATTGTTAGCATAATTTATCGAATTTAACTGTATACACTACATTATAGATTATAGGTATAGGGCTTTCCTATTATTTCTATTTAAATTAAGGGAGTTGATAAAATAATATAGTACGACGGCGCAAGCTCATATCCCATATCCCCTACTGCGGCTGCTGCGTAGCCAGCCAGCCGCCAGGGAATGGGATCCGAAATTTATTTTCATATTATTATTTTATAAACTGATTGGCAGTTTGGACGGCTACGCCGTAGTGAGGTAGCCCATCATTAAAACCCAACCCCTGTCAACAAATTTAATTTTTTAATCTAATATGAGAATTTTAAAAAGTCATCCTTTATTAAAATTAGCTAATTCGTATCTTATAGATACATCACAACCAACTAATATTAGCTATCTTTGAAATTTCGGTTCTTTACTTGCAGTTTGTTTAGGAATACAAATAGTTACTGGAGTAACTTTAGCTATGCATTACAATCCAAGCATTGCTGAAGCATTTAACTCTGTAGAGCATATTATGAGAGATGTTAATAATGGATGATTAATACGTTATTTACATAGTAATACAGCTTCTGCTTTCTTCTTCTTAGTTTACTTACACGTAGGAAGAGGTATGTACTACGGTTCATATAGAGCTCCTAGAACATTAGTTTGAGTTATTGGTGCTATAATACTTGTAGCTATGATGGGTATAGGATTCCTGGGTTACTTTAACATAGCCCAAAATGATGTGCAATTATTAGGATATCAACATTTAACATTCTTTTCAATATTAAATTTCTAGCCATGCAGGCGGCGGCTTCGCCAGCACGCAGCCAGGCTCAAGATTATAACTTATATTTTAATATTATCTATTAAAATTAGTGAAAAGACGGCTCCTTTCCCGGCTGATGGATGCCAGCCAGGGACTAAAATAATTGAATATCATAGTCCTGTGAGTAATATTTTTCATGTAATTTATAGAAAAAAATGAAAAATAAAGCAGAATAACCTGACAAGGTTATTGAAGAAAAGTACTTTTCTTTGGCGATGCTAGTGAAAACGATCAAAGAATTATATTAAATAGTATTATTTAATAAATTAGAGATCGTCGGTTATCTATATGATCGCGACAGACTGGGACACTGGTGGGTAGCTGAAATGCTGCTTAATGCACAGTCGGAACTTTTAATTAAATTAAATTAATTTAATTAATGGAATATATGGCGCAGCCTTAAAAGTTATTCCAGCTTATTATATAAGTTTATCTATAAAAAATTTTGGTAAATAGACCTTTAATGAATTTAAGGAGGTGATTAACTCTTTATGCTTTATTCTATAAATTTAAGCCTGCCGATCCCTGACCCCCTCTCTCGCCCCCACCCTTCTCTCCATATCCCCAAAGGGAGATCGAAGAGAAGGGGGAGAGAGGGGGAAAACAGGGAATGCGGTTTCACCCTGCCTGGGTAGCTGGCGGCGTGCTGGCGAAGCCGCCGCCGCCAGCATGGATGGATGGATGGATGGTAGGCAGGGGGGGGGGGGGGAAACCGCAGGACTTCCTCTAAACATTATAATCTCCTATTATGATGAAATTAAGAACCTTAAAAATTTAGGATTAATATATTTAAATTATTCATGCTTCTATCACTTTTACACGACTTTCATTTTACGGTTATACCCCATATATCCGGTTCAGAATTCGATTTTAATTATAATTTTGCAATTATTTCAGATTTTTTAGAAGATTTTCTAGGTAAATTATATATATCTAGCAGTTCAATATGAGATGGTATAGATATAAGAACTATTCCAACTCCGCAAGAAGTACTAATAGCTGAAAATGATTTAATTATGAAACTATATATTCAAAATCTATTTAACGGAAATTATGCGGCGAATAATCTACCAGAATTAGATTATAAAAGTTTTCCTCAAAGTAGTCCAGGCCATCTATCTTTAGCTGAGCAGCGTATGTTGGTTAGTATGGTACGTCGCAGTTGCATACCATTAGCTAGGCTGGCATATACAATGGGTACCGGGGATAACTTTTATTACAGGGGTACTCTAGATATTCCGCATTCTAGTAGACTACTTATAGCTATAGCAGAACAAAGCCGAGATAGCTTATTTTCATAATCTCCTTAGTTTTTTCAAAAGCTTTCCGGTTTATATTATCAATCATTAACCAAAATTTTTTATTGGTCGAACTTACTTATAATAAGTAAGTTTGTATGTTTTACCTTATGGACAAATGTCATTATGAGGTGCAACAGTTATTACTAACCTTATAAGTGCTATCCCATGAATTGGACAAGATATCGTTGAGTCAACAAACAATACAGAAATTATTAATTTAGAAATGATGGTTATCATTTTATTTTCTTTAGGACCGTTATGTTATCAGCAAATTAAAAGCATTTCTTTACCCACTATAGGTATTGTTAATAAAAATGCTTTAAAAAAAAGTAATAAAGCTTTAAGAATGAATAAGGAAGAATACTTATCAATTCCTTCATCTTTTTTAGGTTTTTTTGTAGGACTAATAGATGGGGATGGTTATTTTCAAATAAGTAAAACACCAAAAGGATATATAACAATAAAATTAGTTATATCATTACATTTAGATGATTTATCTACTTTAGAGTATATAAGTTCTGTCTTAAAATTAGGTAAGATAAATATTTATAAAGATTTAAGAAGTCCAACTTGTAAATTAGTAATTAATAGGACTGATTTGCAAGAAGTCTTATTTCCTTTATTATTGTACCATAATATTTTTTTCTTAACTGATACTAGAATAGATCAATTTAATCTATCTATGTATATATTAGAAAAAGATATTAAGATGTATAATGAAATACCTTCATCTATTCCTACTATTTTTAATTTACCAAATAATCCTGCTGATTATACACTATTACCTTTTTTTAAAAATTGAATTGTAGGATTTACATGTTCAGAAGGTTCTTTTTTTATAAAAAGCAATAATGATGGTTGTTATCAACTAAAGCAAAGATTACATACTAATTTATTTGAGGCATTTAAATTAATATTTAATACAAATAGAAAAATAGATACCACAAATAATTTTAGTCAATTTGGTGTTAGTTCTAAAGATGATATACAAAAAGTTATAAATTTCTTTTCATTTTCAGGCTTACATCCTTTAATAGGATTAAAGTATATTCAATATACAACCTGACTTAATAATTTGCGTGATAGTTCTCGGTATAATAAATTAAATTATCCCTCTTAAAGAAAATATAATAATGTAAATAATAAATTAATAACTGTATACTACGTAGGGCTCCTTAAAACAGTAATGTTTTAGAGGCAAATGGGGAAAATTACAAGAACATTTAATAAACAACCTCCGGTTTATTAGATTATTTGT
The DNA here is from genome assembly GCF_011947395.1 of Colletotrichum karsti. Taxonomy (NCBI): domain Eukaryota; kingdom Fungi; phylum Ascomycota; class Sordariomycetes; order Glomerellales; family Glomerellaceae; genus Colletotrichum; species Colletotrichum karsti. The sequence goes on along the minus strand of NW_024066005.1, from coordinate 1,918 downwards.
AGCGGAATTTAATTCGGTATAATTAAAAGAATTAAAAGCGTTCAACGACTAACGAGTGAGTAATACCAACAATAAGCTCGACACGATACCCCCAAAACCTAATCTTTAGGTTTAAGATATAGTCTAAATACTTTGTTAACAAAGTAAGGTATAATTTAAATGTTATACGAATTTAATTGTCGTTTGAGGAGGTTTCTCTGTTAATAACGCTACTTTAAACAGATTCTTTGCTTTACACTTTGTATTACCATTCGTATTAGCTGCATTAGTTTTAATGCATTTAATCGCTTTACATGACACAGTAGGATCAAGTAACCCATTAGGTGTTTCTGGAAATTACGACAGAATACCTTTTGCTCCTTACTATTTATTTAAAGATTTAATTACTATATTTATGTTTGTATTTGGATTAAGCCTATTTGTATTCTTCATGCCTAATGTATTAGGAGATAGTGATAACTATATAATGGCTAACCCTATGCAAACACCAGCTGCTATAGTTCCAGAATGATATTTATTACCTTTCTACGCTATATTAAGATCTATACCTAATAAATTATTAGGAGTTCTTGCTATGTTTAGCGCTATCTTAATCATATTAACATTACCTTATACAGATTTAGGAGAATCAAAAGGTTACCAATTTAGACCTTTAAGTAAAGTATTCTTCTATGTATTTGTAGCTAATTTCTTAATATTAATGCAATTAGGAGCTAAACATGTTGAATCTCCATTTATAGAATTAGGACAAATCTCTACAGTTCTATACTTCTCATACTTCTTAGTTATAGTACCTTTTGTTAGTTTAGTAGAAAATACTGCAAAATATATAAGTACGAGTAGTTCGAATCAACGACATACCGCCTAAAGCTAAATTTTGAACATGGTTAAAAATACTACTGATCCCCGGACGTAGTCGGGGAATGAGTAATTAGTATTTTATTATATATTGAATTAAGTATATTTTCAGTAATAAGCTTTATTTCATCCTTTGATGGCGGCGCCATTTCCCTTTTAGGGAATGGATCCGCCGACCCTTTATCTTATATATATAATAGTTTGGATTTATTAAATCATATTATTAGGAAAGGTTTAATTTTTCTTTTCTACTCTTCGGCTCAGGATTCTTTTATAACTTCTCACTTTAATGAGGTGGAATTTGCCAGCAGAAAATTTATCCAACATATTAATGATGGAGCAATGGAAGCTATTAGTCCTCGAGTTTTGTTTGGACAGATTATGCCTGATTTTTTTGATGTTTTGCGTGATGATATTACACCGGAAAGTTTAAGGGAAAGAATAAATTGCTTAACGGTGTATAATAATAATGTAACGTTGAATTTTCATGAATATTTAAATTTGAATATTTTTAATTTTCAGTTTATTTACCCGACGAAGTCGCCCCCCCCGGGGGCTAGAATGTTAGAAATTATGCCATATGAGTATTGAGCTAATCTAGCCGAACGTACTTATCTGAATAGTCCTGCAAATTTAATCTTAGTAGAACTAAGTGAGTATGGTGATGGTACTTTGTATATGATCAATAGTGGTATACATGAGTATCTAGAGGATATTATAGAACATCATAGATGAATATTCCAAGATCATAAGAATCCTAGCCGTTCTATTATTAATCTTTTTTTACAACACTTTTCCGTACATCCACGCTATATACCTTCAGTGCCATTTATGCTAAAGGAAATGGAGTTACTTGCGTCATGGTTACCTTACCCGACGGCTGAAGATTTTATGTCACAGTCCATTTGAATGTTTGATGAATATGAAAATAATACTGTGGTTGAAGATTTTATGTCACAGTCCAATTGAATATTTGAAGAACATGAGGAAGTAGAGGATATTATGTCAGAGGCTAATTGAATGTTTGAAGAATCAGAAGTTTCTAATACAGACGATAACT
>NW_024066004.1:0-13653 GCF_011947395.1 Colletotrichum karsti | reverse complement strand
AGATAGGTAGGTAGATTAAAAAGCTTTATTTAGAATAGAAAAGCCCCTAGGGGCTTATTAATCCTTAAGTCTATTATATTATTAAATATTAAGTAAGCCCTAGGGGGCTTTTAGATTATAGTTATTAAGCCTATCCTAGGACTTATTATAAAGTGACTTATAAAGAAGCCCTAGGGGGCTTTTAGATTATAGTTATTAAGCCTATCCTAGGACTTATTATAAAGTAATTTATAAAGAAGCCCTAGGGGGCTTTTAGATTATAGTTATTAAGCCTATCCTAAGACTTATTATAAAGTAATTTATAAAGAAGCCCTAGGGGGCTTTTAGATTATAGTTATTAAGCCTATTTTAGGACTTATTATAAAGTAATTTATAAAGAAGCCCTAGGGGGCTTTTAGATTATAGTTATTAGAGAGCTTATCCTAGGACTTATAAATAATTAGATAACTAATATAGCCTCTATAATCTCTTACTTATAAAAATATAACTATTAATAGCTCTATTAGTTATAGGAGATAGAAAAGAAGTAATCTATATAGAATATATATAACGTGGTTGATAAGCGAGCTGGCCGGATAAGCAAGCTAGCCACCTAACTACAACTACAGCATATTTATAATAGATATATAATACCTATAAAGTTAATTAAATTAAAACTAATTGAGGTCCTCTTCTTTAGATATTTCTTTAGCGAATTAATATATTTATACATTATAACTAGTGTTCCTATAGACGCTATATTACTATTAGCCCATCTCCATCCTCAGTTAGCAACTACTACTCTAGCGCGTTTCCTCCTCAATCTGAGCTATAGCCTCTCTCTACAATTAAAGATCCTCTACCTTAGCTATAGTAAGACTTCCTCCTTATCTAAGGTGTATTTTCTTAGCCCTCTAACGTCTACTAAGTAGGTTATTCTCCTCTTAAAGGATTTAGACCTTAGACCTTAATAAAGCAATCTAGTATATAAATCTATATGCCCCCTTTAATAGATGCTCTATAGCTTTAATAATTGAAGTTAGTAAGCTATTTTAATAGCGGGAGATTCTCCTCTTAATAAGTTCAGACTAAGAAGATGCTTCTATTAGGTTATTTAGCATCTAAGAAGTCCACGTGGGGGGTATTATTAGGAGGGACCCTAGAGGTGTTAGAGTGTATAACTTAATATTAAGCTTTAATAGCATACTTTCTATACTAAGAGGGATAAGCCTAGCCCCTCTAAAACCTCCCTAGATGTTTTTAACTATAAGGGCTTATATAAAAGCCTTATAAAATATAGGGAAGAAGTCTTCCTTTATAATATAGGTATTACCCTAATATATCTTATCCTTAATTTATTAACTATATACCTTCTTTAGTAGTCTAAAATACCTAACGTCTAAGGGCTAAAGTAAGTAAGAGGAATAAGCTAGTATATAAAGTATAATAATATTATTTTCCTTATAATATATCTTAAAGTTAGTAGTATAGTGACTTTTATACCTATTAATAATAAGGAGGCAATATCTACTACTTATATATAGTTTTATATACTAATTAAAGTGCTAGAGCTAATTTAGGCCTCTTTTATTTATTATCTATCCGTTTTTAGACGTTATAATAACCTAGTTATATGGGAGACCTATTTCTATATACTAGGTGGAGAGGTAATATTGCCCTAAAATAATGATATATAGTGGAACGCTATAGCCTAATAAACTAATAGCCTAAATAACTATAACCTATTTATAATTGCTAGGCTATATTATTTTTATATTTAAACGCCTCTTAGCGCTTATTATAACTATTCTGGATGCAATCTAGCCTATTATAAACCTAGTCTTATTAAAGTTATAGATATCTAAGTCTATAATGCTATATTTTATAATTATATTTACTATAAGCTAAAACTATATATTTATTACGTCTAGGTCTTTATATTGGGCCCTCTTATAGTTATACTTATAAAAAAAGCGCGTCTAGAGCTATAGTTATTACTTAATAAACTTTAAGGCCTAACGCTTCCCAATAGGGGGTACGTTATAGTTAGTAAGTAGTTAATTAGCTATATCTTCTATACTACTAATGTAGGGAGGAAATAATTAGGAATCTAGGTTGAGAATATATTTAACTAGCTTCTCTTCTTCTAGTGCAGTCAAATTCCATAAGTTAGGCATTATATCGCATTATAGTAGGGTTCCCTTTATTTACGCACTAAGTATTGAATAGGGGACTAAATAGATCTTTATAGCAGCTTAGACGCTAAGATTTAGGTCTTTTTGGATAGCCTAGGTATTATTTACAGGCGATTCTAGTAAAATCGGCCATATAAATAGCAAAAGGTAGTCTAGGCGTTAGAGCAGAATTAGTTAGACTTAGGATAGAGCTATAATTAGGTAGTATTTAACCCTAAGTGGAGACTTAAGCTTAGGGTTATATTAGGCTAATCTATAGAAAAGGGGTAATTTAGTAGTAAAAGATAAGAAGAAAGATAATCTATAGCTTATTTATTATTATAAGATTATAAGTAGTATTAACTAACTATAAATAGCTTTATTAAGATTAATAAGGAGCATTAAATGCTTATTTATTATAAATATAAAGCAGCTATTTAGCCCAGCAGCAGCATTAAGTCACACTTCCGCTATAAGTATTAGTTAAAAGGAGAGGTTCTTAGAGATATTAAGAACTACTATAGTAGGATAGACTTAGTTAATCTAAAGGTTAATGCTCTCCCTATAGATAGCAGCTTAGCTATTAAATAGCTTAATATTTTATAGGGTTATAGTTACTCTATATATTAATATCTCATAATGGTAAGAGATAATATTATATACTATTAGAGGGAGGCTTAGTATATAGCTAGACCACTTAAATTAATAAAGGTGCAATTATAGACGTAGATACGCAGGAAATACGCTTAATACTAGATCGTCCGCAGCAATAAGGCTGAGGCGTGGCCAGACTCAGCAAACAACTCAGAGAAGGATGCCATAGAGCTAATAGTAGCCCAGTATATAGCTAAGCTGGATGCTGAGGATGCTAAGCGACTTTGAAGAGGGGATCTAAAAGAAGATATAGACTGGGACTTATTATAGGTAAAGAGGGTGTACTAGGTTAATTACTTTAGGTCTTAAGATCTACTAGATATATTTAAAGTAGCTAAGTAGATATAGGTGAAGAAGAGCACTACGGCGGGATGAGGCTGGGAGCAAGACGAAGATGGCGCGCAAGAAGGGCTGATATTGCTGCGTCTTAGGGAGAGCTTTAATCGTAAGGTGGATCCGTGCAGCTAGCAATTAGACAGCATGCTAACTAAGACGCTCTAATAGCTTATTAGTATTATTAGTACTACTCCTAGTGGGATGCTATTTAGTCTAAAGGGTAAGGAGGCATTAATAGCTAAATACTAGACTATTAGATATTAATATTTAGGCTTCTACTAGTAAGCGCACTATATTAGAAGGGATAAGGCATTAGAGCAATAGGCTATCTACTTTATAGATAAATAGTAGAGCTTGCTATATAATATAGTAGATAAGCTGGAGAGGAGCAGCATTATAAGTAGCTATAACTATAGCTATAAGGACTAGAATAGTAAGGATAGGGCTAATAATAACGTAGGGGATAAGGGTATATATTCCCAGAAGGACAACAACACGCTTAACTAGGCTATCTTCTTATTTATAGTAGCTTTAATTAAGATATAGGTAGGTAGGTATATCTATTTAAACTTACTGCTCTACTTCTATATAGCGTTAGGGATCTAGTCCTATCCACTTAGGTATACCAAGCCGCACTTATATATAGGAATACTAGCCGCCATTTTATAGTAGTCCTAGCTCTTCTTCTTAGAGGCTGCGTTTAAGGACTAGCCCCGGGATTAGGATGAGGTTAGGATTAAAGCAGTAATTACGTTCTAGGATCAATATGCCGTTTAGATATGCATAGGCGCGCATACAGTCGTTAGCACTATTATTAAATAGATAGCGCTAGGGAAAGGGTAGCAAATATGGATAAGTGGGCAGCTATTAGTACGTTAGGCCGAGGACAGCAAGTTGCTATTCCATAATAGTAAGCGTATTATAGTTTAGGAGTTCACGCAGGCGCTCTAGAACTAGGTCGTTAAAGCATAGAAGCTACTTAATTTACTATTTATAGGGGATTAGGAGAGGTATAAGACGCTAGTTAAGCTAGGGCGGATTATTAATAGTATAGTATAGCTTAGGGCTAAATAGTTATTTATAATAAATATAAAGAACAGCTAGCTGGAGCCTAGACTAGCGGTTATAATGAGGCAGTTAGGAATATTAATATAGGACCTAAGGAAGTAATAGCTCAAGTAAGAGGGGGTCTAGCAGTAGCTCTAACGGCTGAGGATATTTTGGGAGGTACTTATAGTGCTTATCTACATATAGGGCAGACTACCTAGATAAGGGCCTAACCTACTAAACACAAAGGATGATTATAATATCCATTAAAACCCTAACCTACTGAACACAAAGGATGATTATAATATCTGTTAAAACCCTCACTAAAATAAAATGTGGGGTGATAAAGATAGGGGGTAAGAACTATTACTTTTACTATTGTAAGAACTAATGCTCTTTTTAGCTCTAAAATATGAGAAATAGAGATATATTGAAACGTTATAGATAGAATATTCTATACCTAGAATGCTAGCCTTATATAAGATACTACTAAATAATAAAGAATTAATAAAGTCTTTTATCTTTTAGATATATTATAATGAAGTATAGTCTATACTTCTTCTATCTAACCCACCTAGGCTAGCTAGGATTAGTTAGCTTACTTATTCCCTAACTTAGAAGAGATATAGTTACCTAGTCAATATTAAATATAAATATTATATTTATCTCATACTAGATTATCTATCTAATCTAATAGCACTACTAGACATACCAATATAGACCTATTTATATTTAACTCCTAGTTCTTATTACTTATATATATAGTATACTAATTTATAGTTATTACTAATAAAGTTACTACCTATCTCAAACGCTATTATCTACTAATTCACCTAGCTAAGAGAGCTTAGATTATAGAGATCACATAGTTATTAGGTAGCTATATCTAGAGCTAGGCTGAGCTTAGTTAACTCCAGTATCCACCATTAATAAGCGGCCTAGTTGCTCTTATCCAGCCGCCCATTACGGATGGTATGCAATATAACGATTGCGGCTATATATGCCGCTGGATACGCACGATCTAAGGGCACTGCTGGGAAAAATATGGATGGGTAAATGATAATAAGAGAGGTGGCAATATGAAGAAGAAGTTGGAGGAGATATGGGAGGTGCCATAGGCTATAGGTATTCATTACTAGAGATTTTGTGTCTTACGAGGTGGAAAACGATGGTTTGAAGTGGCTAGCATCCTAGCACACGCTAAGGCCCAATAGCAATCCATTAATAATAAAACCGTATTACAGGAAGCTACTAACCGTATTCTATAGCTACAATAGATCTAGGTAGACTGGGTGAAGATAAGTAATAAGGATATTATATGTGTTACTAGCGAGAAGCTTAAACCTAACCTATGGCTCTACTGTGTAGGTTGGGTGGAGCATCTATATGGGCTAGATGGTAAGACGCTCTTTGAGACGATAGAAGCCATTTGGGAGGAAGAGACGACACTATAGCAGATGTGGGAGACGGTTAGTATGGTGCTAGACCAGGCGCGGGCCGTATCAGGGCCCAATACCGTCGGACACGCCATGCTATTTGGTTTGCGCAACTTGGCGAGGCCGCGTTCACAAGCAAGACGGCCATCACAACATTCGCTGAGGAGCTCGTCCGCAAGCTGTAGATCCCATAGACCAAGGCTTTCGTTATATAACAGCTCTAGTGTTAACTCCACGAGGGCGGCAATAAGGACCCAGGTAACCCCATCACTATGGATGAGGTTGCTACGTGTGAGGAGGCGATGGCGGCCTGGGAGGCGGCTACTGATGCCTTTACGTGGAAGGCGCTGTAGCGACTCCGGCTTGGCATAGAGTGTGGCGGCAAGCGCGTGGTGATGATGGTGTTGAGGCGACGTATGAGGTAGGATTTTGCTGCTGAAGTGGTGCGCGTGATTGGGAGCGAGAAGGGCGGTAGCAGCGACGCCGTCTCACTGAAATCCGCAACGTGGCCCTTAACGCTGCACTTTGCCATCGCCAACGGTTGCAAGTCGCAGAGCAGGATCAATCCAGCGACGTGGGTTGGCGTCATCACGGGCTGTCTCCTCGCTGCACGCATTGAGTGGGCGCTGGACTCAACCTGAGGGCGCTGGACTCAACCTGAGGGCGCCTCACGTTGAGGAGCGTCGTCCGGCTTGGGGGCCAGCCTGCGCTGGAGCTGATCCCAACTAGGCTACTGGGGTTGCTCTGGCGGGCGGCGTAGGAGGTAGAGATTAGGTATAACGCCTCGTTAAGGGAGCGGGCTCTCTAGCAGTAGTAGTAGTAGTAATATGTGCGGATTAACTTTGGGTGCCCTATGCTGTTTGCTAGTATCCCTAACCTTATTACTGTGGGCTTTAAGTAGGCTAGAGTGACGTTCTCTATAAATAGTGATGTGAAGGTATTAGACTACTACTAACTTACTATGAACTGCCTTGCTGAGAATATTGATGACCCGCTCTGCTATCTGATGTTTATGATTGTGTTGATGGTGTGCGCCTCTGTGGAGACGCCGCAGGTAGCGCAGGGTGAGCGGGCATTTAGCATGTTGCCTAGGAGGAAGGACCTGGGTTAGCTTGCCCTAGGTATTATTCGCAGGCGATTCTAGTAAAATCGGCCATATAAATGGCGGAAGGTGGTCTGGGCGTTAGAGCAGAATCGGTTAGACTTAGGATAGAGCTATAATTAGGTAGTATTTAACCCTAAGTAGAGACTTAGGCTTAGGGTTATATTAAGCTAATTTATAGAAAAGGGGTAATTTAGTAGTAAAAGATAAAAAGAAAGATAATCTATAGCTTATTTACTATTATAAGATTATAAGTAGTATTAACTAACTATAAATAGCTTTATTAAGATTAATAAGGAGTATTAAATGCTTATTTATTATAAATATAAGGTAGCTATTTAGCCTAATAGTAGTATTAAGTTATACTTCCACTATAAGTATTAGTTAAAAGGAGAGGTTCTTAGAGATATTAAGGACTGCTATAGTAGGATAGACTTGGCTGATCTAAAGGTTAATGCTCTCCCTATAGATAGCAGCTTAGCTATTAAATAGCTTAATGTTTTATAGGGTTATAGTTACTCTATATGCTAATATCTCATAATAGCAAGAGATAACATTATACGCTATTAGAGGGAGGCTCAGCATACAGCCAGACCGCTTAAATCAATAAAGGTGCAATTATAGATATAGATATATAGGAAATATACTTAATACTAGATCGTCCGTAGTAATGAGGCTGAGGCGTGGCCAGACTCAGCAAACAAGTTAGAGAAGGATACTATAGAGCTAATAGTGGCCCAGTGTACAGCTGAGCTGGATGCCGAGGATGCCAAGCGACTTCAAAGAGGGGATCTAAAAGAAGATATGGACTGGGACTCATTATGGGTGAAGAGGGTGCAGTGGGTCAATCACTAGGTATTATTCGCAAGCGATTCTAGTAAAATCAGCCATACAAATGGCGGAAGGTGGTCCAGGCATTAGAGCAGAATCGGTTAGACTTAGGACGGAGCTATAATTAGGTAGTATTTAACCCTAAATAGAGACTTAGGCTTAAGGTTATATTAGGCTAATCTATAGAAAAGGGGTAATTTAGTAGTAAAAGATAAAAAGAAAGATAATCTATAGCTTATTTACTATTATAAGATTATAAGTAGTATTAACTAACTATAAATAGCTTTATTAAGATTAATAAGGAGTATTAAATGCTTATTTATTATAAATATAAGGCAGCTATTTGGCCTAGCGGCAGTATTAAGTCATACTTCCGCTATGAGTATTAGTTAAAAGGAGAGGTTCTTAGAGATATTAAGGACTACTATAGCAGGATAGACTTAGCTGATCTAAAGGTTGATGCTCTCCCTATAGATAGCAGCTTAGCTATTAAATAGCTTAATATTTTATAGGGTTATAGTTACTCTATATACTAATATCTCATAATAGCAAGAGATAACATTATACGCTATTAGAGGGAGGCTTAGTATACAGCTAGACCGCTTAAATCAATAAAGGTGCAATTATAGATATAGATGCGCGGGAAATATGCTTGATACTAGATCGTCCGCAGTAATGAGGCTGAGGCGTGGCCAAACTCAGCAAACAAGTCAGAGAAGGATGCTATAGAGCTAATAGTGGCCCAGTGTATAGCTGAGCTGGATGCCAAGGATGCCAAGCGACTTCAAAGAGGGGATCTAAAAGAAGATATAGACTAAGACTTATTATAGGTAAAGAGGGTATAGTAGGTTAATTACTTTAGGTCTTAAGATCTACTAGATATATTTAAAGTAGCTAAGTAGATATGGGTAAAGAGCACTATAGCGGGATAAGGCTGGGAGCAAGATGAAGATAGCGCATAAGAACGGCTGATATTGCTGCGTCTTAGGGAGAACTTCAATTGCAAGGTGGAACGGTGTAGCTAGTAATTAGACGGCGTACTAACTAAGACGCTCTAATAGCTTACTAGCATTATTAGTACTACTCCTAGTAGGATGCTGTTTAGTCTAAAGGGTAAGGAGGCATTAATAGCTAAATACTAGACTATTAGATATCAATATTTAGGCTTCTACTAGCAAGCATACTATATTGGAAGGGATGAGGCGTTAGAGCGATAGGCTATCCGCTTTATAGATAAATAGTAGAGCTTACTATATAATATAGCAGACAAGCTAGAGAGGAGCAGCATCATAAGCAGCCATAACTATAGCTATAACGACTAGGATAATAAGGATAGGGCTAATAATAACGTAGGGGATAAGGGTATATATTCCCAGAAGGATAACGACACGCTCAACCAGGCTGTTTTCTTATTTATAGTAGCTTTAATTAAGACGTAGGTGGGCGGGCATATCTATTCAAACTCGCTGCTCTACTTCTATGCAGCGTTAGGGATCTAGTCCTATCTACTTAGGTATACCAAGCCGCACTTATATATAGGGATACTAGCCGCTATTTTATGGTAGTCCTAGCTCTTCTTCTTAGAGGCTGCATTTGAGGACTAGCCCCAGGATCAGGATGAGGTTGGGATTAAAGTAGTAATTACGTTCTAGGATTAATATGCCGTTTGGATATATGTAGGTGTGCATACGGTTGTTAGCACTATTATTAGATAGATAGCGCTAGGGAAAGGGTAGCAAATGCGGATAGGTGGGCAGCTATTGGTACGTTAGGCTGAGGACGGTAAGTTGCTATTCTATAATAGCGAGCGCATTATAGTTTAGGAGTTCACATAGGCGCTCTAGAACTAGGTCGTTAAAGCATAGAAGCTGCTTAATTCACTATTTGTAGGGGATTAGTAGAGGTATAAGACGCTAGTTAAGCTAGGGTAGATCGTTAATAGTATAGTATAGCTTAAGGCTAGATAGTTATTTATAATAAACGTAAAGAACAGCTAGCTAGAGCCTAGACTAGTAGTTATGATGAGGCAGTTAGGGACATCAATATGGGACCTAAGGAAGTAATAGCTCAGGCAAGAGGGGGTCTAGCAGTAGCTCCAATGGCTGAGGATATTTTGGGAGGTGCTCATAGTGCTCGTCCACACATAGGGCAGACTACCCAGATGAGGGCCTAAGGTGGCAACGTTACGGCACTATAACTTATGGCAGCTTATCCACAATATCTTCATTCTTAATAGGTAGGTAATAATAGTGACGGACTAAGATAAGATAAAGGCGATCTAGGATAACTTACATAAGGTAGCGTAGTTTATTCTAGAGGTAATTAGGTAGATAGTAATAGCTTATATTATATAGCTAATCCCAGCGGAACGGGCACTCTAGCGTAAGGGCAAACTGGCTGAACTGCGCGGGGAGCAGTTAGAGTTCATATAGCGAGACGGTAGCTTAGTGGTGTAGGATATAGAACGACTTAGCTAGAAGCTAGCATAGGTATTATAGGCTATAACGGGCGTAAGGCTAGGCGTAGGATAATACTAGGTTATAGCGATTGAGATAGGTTAGTAAATCTAGGGGCTTATATTATAATAGATAGAGAGCTAGTTAGATAATAATAATGGGGATAATAATAATATTAAGGTTGATCCCATTACTAGAGAGCTAGTGCACTATGTGGGAAGCTGGAATATTGTATGGGATTTGGCGTTAATATATAGGAGCTGGGTCGCGCGACAGCACTATGCCATACACATCGGGTTCCCAGGAAAACTACAGCTGGAGATGATTGCCACGTTTAAGGAGATTAGCCGGCTATGGCATCAGTTTTTAGGAGGGGAGGCAGTTGGGGATAGCAAGTGGAGATGGGTAGGTAAAGCGGTAGAGCCCGGGATAGTAGTAGGGTTAGGGTTGAACAGCCCAAAGTGGACCTGGGGCCAAATGGTGTTGGAGACGGCTGAGGAGGCACTAGCGGCCGGCTTGTGTAAGCTGCTCGGGCCCGGAGCGAGATGGCGCAGCAGCAAGCAGGCCGAGAGCATATGGGTGATTATAGCATTATAAGGCAACTAGTTACTTATCAACATATTACCAATAGGGGCGGGCAAGAGCATACTATTCATACTGCTAGCAGTTATGCCAAATATGGGAACTAACATTATAGTAGTTCCATTTATAGCGCTAATAGAGGATTTGGTCACGCGCGCAGTGGGCATAGGAGTCAACTACATCCGTTTCTAATCGTCACTACACGCCGGGCGAGAAGGGTTACCGCAGGTAGCCCGGTTAGTAGTTATTAGTGCAGATACCGTCACTACCGGGGAGTTCTCCACTTATGCCAATGGGCTTCTATATACCGGCTTACTACAATAGATATTTATTAACAAGTGCCATACCGTCGTTACAGACGTTAGGTACCAAGCGCAGCTAGGAGAGCTCTAGAGCTTATATCGCTATTACTGCCCGCTAATACTATTGATAGCGATAATGCTAGAGGTGCTTGAGGACTGGTTCCAGGAGCAGATATTAGTAGAGGCAGCACGGACGGTGTGGGACTAGACGACAAAGGTCAATTATCAGTACCGGGTGGAGCAGGTAAAGGCCGGAAACGGGGCAGTAGAGCGGCAGGTTATAGAGATAGTAAAGCGTCTAGAGGCAAAGATGTCCAAGCAGCAGAAGGGGGTAATATACTGCCAATTAAAGCGGCAGTATATCGCCATAGCCGCCAAAGTCGGCTGCCACTTTGACCACAGCGGTATGGGCGAGATGGAACGTTAGGGGGTGTAGGCAGCGTGGGCTGGGGGATGGGGATACTAATGGATTACGGTAATAACGGGCTTAGGGACCGGGGTTGATATTAAGGGAATTGTGGGCGTTATCCATACGGAACAACCATACAGGCTTATGGACTTTATGCAGCAGACAGGGCGAGGGGGACGGCGAGCAGGCGAGGTGGTTGAGTCCATTATTGTGCACAACGGACGGCCAAGGCGGCCAGACGCGCACGGCAGTCTTATGGATAAGCGTAACCAGGCGGAGATAGAAGCGTTCATATGGGCTCCAGGATGTCGGCGGACTATCATCAGTGCATTTATGGATGGGGTTGACGGCGAATCGTGCAAGGACATAGCGGGTGCGGAGCTTTGTGATGGATGCGAGGAGCAAGGGTGGTCAACCGCTATCAGCAGCAGGAGCAACAGGGCAGGCGAGGGCATAGCCACACCGAGGGAGCGATGGAGCGAGTTCGGAAAAGAGGAAGGGCAGCGGATCCAGATGCTATTCCGTTGGCTGGATGAGGTTGCGGACGAGTGTCCAGTATATCATGTCCGGCGACATTATCAAAGAGCCGAGACTAGCGAGCTTTTGGACCAGCCACGGCACAGACGCAGGGGGGAGTAGTGCAGCAAGGTTTCCAGTAAGAGCTATGATGCAGTGCGGAAGAAGATCACGTTTAGGCAGCTATCATGCTGCTTCACGTATAAACTCCCGCTTGACTAGTGCAAAGAGACGAGGGAAGGCGAGGCAGGGGGGGAGGGGCATTATGCATATATTAATAAGGTGTTGCCGGTGGCTTTAATGGGGCTGCGGAGCTGGAGGGTTCAGCAACTAGCAAAGAGGGAGTTTAGCATTAATATAGGGGAGGAGGATAAATTCTTTACGTGGCTAGGGGCACAGCGGCAGTTTCACGGGCTCAACGGGACAAATATGCATTCGTTATGGGAGGCAATTATAGGGGAAGCATATAAGGGGGGCATATTCTAGTATATATAAAGAGAATTAAGGAGCATATAAAAATAGTTTTCTAGAAACTAAAAAAGTAAGAAATATACTACTTACTATTCTAAGTATATTTTAGGGAGTCTTAAGGATATAAGTAAAGTTTTAAAAAGAGTGAGTAAAAAAAAGAAAGATATAAGGGGTTACTATTATAACGTAGAGTTAAGTATAAGTCTTATATAAAGCTAGAAAGGTTTAATATATAACTATTATAAAAGATAGAGAGAGAGCAGTAATAGTAGTACTACTATATTTAGTCTTAAGTATAATATAAAACTACTAGCTATTAAAATATAATATAAAGTTTAAGTAAAATAACTTTTATACTAAAGAGGATTTTAAAATAATAAAGTATTATTATAAAGTAGTTAAGGTTAATTATTTACTAAATAGGATAATAAGTAAAGTAGAAAAAAGAGAAATAAAGGAATAAAGTTTGAGTAAGTATAGAGTAAAAATAAAAGATAGGGTTAATAAATAAAAAATAGTAATAGAGTTAAGTAATAATATAAAGAAAAAGAAAGGGTTAAAAGATAGAATTTAACTATAGAAAAGAAAAAATAAAGTATATAGAAAAGTAAGAGGGAAGAAAGAGTATAGTAAATAAAGATAGTGAAATAAAAGAGTAAAAAGAAAATAGTTAATTAGTATACTATTTTATACTAGAAATATAAAGGTATTACTATACTAGACTTTATTACTAATAAAGTTAGGGTTCAGTAGTAAGTATATTAAAGGAGCTTAATTAAATAGTATATTAATAGTAGAGAGAGTAAGAAGTATATATAATAGAACTAAAAGGGTATAAGTAGTACTAAGGAGAAAGAAAATAAGTATTATCTAGAGTAAAAGTAAGCTTTAAATAGAGAAAGAAATAAATAGAATAAAGGGTTAAGGTTATAAAATAGAAAGAGTAAATATAAGTTAAAGTATAGAATAGTAAGTAGAAATAATATAGAGAGAAGAGAAGAAGGTAAAAGAGTTAATAGTATTATAAGAATAGAAGAGGAGTTAAAAACTTAAAAAGGTAAGAAGTATATAAAAGAAAATATAGATTTACGTATTTATAAAGAAAGAAATAAGATAATAAGAATAGTATATAGTAGTATAATAGAGAAAAATAGGAAGAGTACGTTAAAATAGTAATAGGAAAGGGGTAAATAGATATTTTACTGGCTAGAAAATAAGTATTTAGCTATGCTAGGGTTAGGGTTAGGGTTAGGGTTAGGGTTAGGGTTAGGGTTAGGGTTAGGGTTAGGGTTAGGGTTAGGGTTAGGGTTAGGGTTAGGGTTAGGGTTAGGGTTAGGGTTAGGGTTAGGGTTAGGGTT
>NW_024066003.1:0-14020 GCF_011947395.1 Colletotrichum karsti | reverse complement strand
GAACCTTACTTAAGAACTTAGGGATTAGAGAATAAAAGATAATAGTAATAGTAATAATAATAATATACTTAAGGAATAGCTTAAATAAGCTAACTATAATATCTAATAGATATAGGAAATATTTAATACTAACGCCTATACTACTAAAGAACTTTAGACCGCTATATACCTATCTAACTAATATACCTAGGAACTTAAATAGTAGAACTATACTCTTTAAGCTGCTACTAATATTATTACTACCCCTATTATAAAAGGATAAAAGAAGCTTTAACTTAACTCTCCTAATCCTTTTAATAGATCCTTAGGATAGCTTAAGGGATTCCTTATCTAAGTTAAGAACTACTAGAATTTCTATTATAGTAACTTTAAGAATAGAACTAAAAAAGTTATCTATATATCTACCTTCCTTAAGGGATAAGCCCTCTAGTAGTTTAAACCCTTCCTTAAAGAGTACCTTAATAAGGAAATACTTAACTACTATTCTACTAAAGTTAGAGATATTTTTAGTAGTTTCTAGGGCTTTAAGTCTACCCTAAAGTCTCTATTTTAAGACCCTAATAAGAAATAATAAGCTAAATAAGACTTACTTTACCTTAAATAGACTAAGTTAGCTAAAGACTATACTATAGAGTTCTAATAGATCTATACCTAGCTAGACTTAACTAATAAAGGTAAGATCTTTATATTTTATAATAACCTTAAGGATAAAGTTAAAAATAAAATTATTAAGGTTAATAGACCTAAGGACTTCCTCTAGTATATTAAGCTTACTATTAAGATTAATAACTAACTATATAAGTAATATAAAGAGAAAAGCAAATAATAATAACCTACTAACTCTAGCTATAAGTACTAGTAGCAGCCTAGATACCATAATAATAATTAATATAATAAACGCAATAGCACTACCTATAGATACTATAGCGGACCTATAGATCTCAGCGCAGCCTAGCGTAATAATAACAATAAGGGCAATAGCTAGAAGAAGAATATTAAGTACTATAACTATAATAAGAATAGATACCTTATAAAAGAATATAGAGCACCTAAGAAAGAACGCTTCTAGCTAGTACCTAAGAAAAGATAAGTTAATACTACTATTAAGGTAATCCCTTATAAATAACTTAATTAAACTACCTACTTTAATAATAACTATAGAGTTTACTTAGACTTTAAGGAATATATAGGATAATACCCTAAGAACCCTAGCAGAATAGGATATAATACTACTAGAGTAAAGAATATTAGTAGACCCCTAAATTAATAAACTATTACTATAGGATATAGAAGTAATAGTAAACTTAAGCGTAAGGCTTAAGAATAACTTAATAGCCTCTTAGAATATAGGGCCCTTAAAGAAAATAGATAGTTTAAAACGTCTAAATATATTAGCCTTAAATAAGAACTAACCTATAACTTAGATAAGCCTTATAACGTTATATAATAACGTGCTTAGATAGTAGCTATCTATAGGTATAAACCTAGTATTAATAATACTAGCTCTAAAGAGGACTCTAATAATAAAACTATTAGGACTAATAAACGCCTTTAGTACTAGAAAATTAATCCTATAAAGGATAAATAGACACTTAAATTCTTTAGCACCTCAGGAGAATAGCGTAATAGAAACTATAAACTAGAGTTTAGGCTAGATAACTACCTATATTTATATATAGAAAGCAACTACTACTAATACCTCTACTAGCTATAGTACTTCTTTAATAACTATAAGGAATATCTTAGAGATAAGTATATATATTAATTCTACCCTAAAAGGTATAACTAAGAACCTATTAAGAAGGTCTATTAAATTAACTAAATATATAGATAGAAACTTAAGCTATTTAATAGATAAATTATAACCTTTAGACTAAGCTAAGAATACCCTATAAGATGCCTCTATAATATTAATATAAGCTAGTAAGATTACTAATAAGATAAATATATAATCTATAGAGAAAATAAAGCTAAAGTATAGCAACTTAGCTAGAATAGAGTAACCCCCCCTATAGTAAAGTATAAAGAGAGCTAGCTCTAGAAAGTATAACGCAAAGGGAAATAGATCACCTACTATAGAGATAACTAATTAAAAAACTAAGATCACCTACTAAAACTAAGGGATAATAATAAGCAGATAAGATAAGGTCCCTATATAGTATAACTAAGGTATACCCAGCTCAACAATATAAGTATATCTAAGTTTAGATATAACTCAATAGAAGACTAGCTACTATAATAATAGATAGTAGAGCCTAAGGAAACTTTATATCGCTATAAATAGTAAATAAATAAAAAATAACCTAAAAGAAGAAAGCAGTAGAAGACTACTATAAACTCAGCACTATTAAAGGAGAATAAGTCTAGTACGGCAGAGGACGCATTATAGCAGAGATAGCATACCTCCCTATATAGATCTATAGCTAGAATAAGCAACTAAACTTCAATATTATAGAGATAAGAGATAAATATAATATTATCCTTAGAAAACTATAGTTATATAATAGCAACCTATAAATAGATTAGAGAACTAGCTAACTCTATTAAGACTAGGATTTAGTTACTAAGTAGCAGCCTAAAAGAGGTGCCTTAAATAAACCTTTTAGAACTCCTAAAGTAAAGAGATTTTTAGTATACCTATAAATTAAGGATATAAACGCTAGGACGTTATTAATAATAGATATTAATAAAGAAGATTAACTTCTATCTATCCTAAAAGAATACTAGTAATACTAAAAGCTATTTACTAAAGAACTTAAAATAGGACTACTAGAATATAGTAACTATAACTATAAGATACCCCTAAGAGAAGGGAAGGAGCTAAAGCTAGAAGCAATCTATAGACTTAATCAAAAAGAAATAGAAGTACTTAACGCTTACCTTAAAGAAAACCTATAGAAGGGATATATTAGACCCTCTATATCACTAGCAGGATATCTAATCGTATTTATACCTAAAAAGAATAGTAAACTATAACTCTATATTAACTATAGAAAACTTAATAATATTATAATTAAGAACTACTACCTACTACCGCTTATCTTAAAACTTAGAGACCTACTATATAGAGCCTAGTAGTTTATAGCACTCAACTTAAAAGGAGCCTATAACCTAATACATATAAAATCAGGTAAAGAATAGAAAATAGCGTTTTAAATATACTAAGGACATTATAAGTACCTAATAATACCCTTTAGACTTACTAATATACCTATAATATTCTAAATAATAATTAATTATATCCTATAAGAATACCTAGATATATTTATTATAGTTTATCTTAATAATATCCTAATCTTCTTAAAAACGCTAGAAGACTATAAGAAGTATATATATTAAGTGCTATAGAAACTCTAAGAAGCTAAACTCCTAGTGGAACTAGAAAAGAGCAAATTCTATACCTAAGAAGTTAAATTCCTAGGCTTTATAATAGCCCCTAGAATCCTCAAAATATTAAAAGATAAAATTGCAGTAATATAAAACTAGCTAATACCCTAAAACGTTAAGGACGTATAATCCTTTATTAGATATATAAACTACTACTAATAATTTCTAGAAGGATACTTAGATAAGAACGACCCTCTTATAAGACTCTCAAAGAAAGACGTCCCCTAGCAATAGGAAGACAAATAAGAATAAGCCTTCAATAAGATTAAGTAATAAGTTATATTAAAACCTATACTTATTATACCTAATCCTAAGAAACTATTTAAAGTTAAGACTAACTCCTTAGACTATACTATAGGAGGATAGCTAAGCTAATAAGATAATAAAGGATAGCTATACCTATATGCCTTCTTCTTATATAAGCTATATAGCCTAGAACTTAACTATTAAATCTATAATAAAGAACTTATAGCAATTATTAAAGCATTTAAGGAATAGAGACCTTAACTATTAGGAATAAAGTATAAAGTTAAGGTCTATACTAATTATAAAAATCTTATCTACTTTACTATATTAAAAGAACTTAATAAATAATAGATTAAATAGTTTAAATTCCTCTCTAAATTTAACTTTAAGATTATCTACTACAAAAGTAAAGAAAACAGAAGAGCAGACGCTCTCAGCAGGAGACTAGACCACAAAGTCTAAGTACCTAAGGAAACCTAAGTTATCCTCAAAAAGGACAAAGAAGGAGACCTTATGCCAGCAGTCAGACTCTTAATAATAGCCAGAAGAGACAGTACTAGCACAACTAGAAGAATATCTCCTAAAGCCATTAGGGAGGTACACTCTATACCTATATATAGCTACTAAGGCGTAACTAAGACATAGAAATATATTAGATAACACTATAATAAAACGGCTATATAATAAGAAGTATCTTTAGCAATTAAGGACTATAAGGTCTATATAAAAAGTAAACCTAGCTAATACTAGCCTTATAGTAAGATATAGCTGCTCCTAGTGCTATAAACCGCATAGGAATCTATCTCATTAGACTTTATTACTAAGTTACCTAAGTCCTAAAAACTAATAACTAAGGTCCACTATAATAGCATCCTAATTATTATTAATAGACTTATAAAGTACTTATACTTTATCCTATATATAGAGTCTAGCACTATAGAAGACCTTACCTATAAGTTTCTATAAGTAATTATTAGCTAATATAGAACGCTAAAGGAAATTATATCTAATAGAGATAAGTTATTTACTTCTAAGTTCTAGAGATCCCTAATCTCATAATTAGGATCTAATTATAAGATATCTACTGCTTTTTATCTATAAACTAATAGCTAGATAGAATAAATTAACTAGATTATAGAAACCTATTTATACTACTATATTAACTATTAGTAAGATAATTAGGTCTAACTACTACCTATAGCCTAGTTCACCTATAATAGTGCAGTAGGAGAAAGCATAAAGGAATCACTATTCTATCTAAACTATAGATTCAACCTAACAGCCTATAGAGAACTATAATAAGGCCTAGTAGCCCTTAAAGCTATAGTAGATATTAATAAACTTAAGGAAATCTAATAGGAACTCCTAAAAGAACTTAAATTTATATATAAATAAATATATAAGTATACTAATACCTTAAGAGTTAAGGGACTAACTCTAAAGGAGGGGGATAATATATACCTCCTCTATTAGAATATTAAAACTAAATAACTAAGTAATAAGTTAGACTTTAAGAAACTTAGACCTTTTAAAATTATAAAGAAGATATTTAATATTAACTTTAAACTTATACTATTAAATACTATAAAGTATTATTTAGTTTTTTATATCTTACTTCTTAAAAAAGCACTAATAGGTTTATATATAGAAGACTATATTATTATAGAACTACTTAAACTAGAATATAAGGTTAAATAAATTATTAACTACTATAAGAAGAATGTAAATATAGAATATCTTATTAAGTAGAAAGGATATAGATATAAAGATAACTCTTAGGAACCTATTAAGAACCTCTAGCATTCCCAGCAGTTGCTATAGGAGTATCACTAAGTAAGGAACCTAAGTCTATAAAACCTTTACCTAGGCTAAAGTTTACTAATAATAAATCGTTAGGAGCACCCTAAGAAGATAGGTCCGCTATAATATATAACTCCTTAGCATCTAACGCACGCTCCTTAGCCTCCTACTCCTCTATAGACTATATACTATAATAAATTAAATCTAAACCTCTCTCTTTTAGGAAACGCTTCTACTTCTAAAGGTGGGATAAGCGACCTATTATAGTAGCTAACTGCATCTAGAGAAGCTTGAGAGCCTCTTTAGCCTCCTGCTCCTCCTATTTAATCTTCTTTTACTCCTTAAAATAACGATTTACTATACTTATTAGTATAAAAAAACTAAAAGACTATAGAAAGAAAACACCTATAGGTATTTACTACGTTACCCCTATTATAATTAGATAAACTATAACTAGCGTACTTACCGCAGCGCTTAGAGTTTATAAGATCCATCTTATATACCTAATTAAATTAAAAATATAGAGAATAAGGCATTACGTTATAACTATAATAATTAACTAATTAGCTAAGGGCCTAATAATTACGCTTGATTTAAGTATAATGAGCCTTATGAGAAGGGGAAGGTTTTTAAATATAACCTAATATAGTATTAGCATTATAGAAAAAATTAGGAAGCATAATTAACGCCTTCCCAACCTAAAAGATACTACCTACTTATATTAGTCTAAGGGACTAGACCTAAAGAGGGGAGACCTAATATTATAACCTATTAGGTATAACTAATAAAGAACGCCCTATAAGGACTCTAGGCAGTTAGTATATTACTTTATATATAGGATTATAGGAATATATAGGGATCCCTAAGTGGAATAGAAGAACTATAGTATAAGTTACGTAATAAATTATTTTAGATTAAAATGATTTAATAAGACTTAGGGGCTAATAGATCATTCTAGATCAGAATAATCTAATAAGACCTAAGGTATAAAAAGATATATTTAGGAATTAGACTTATATATAGGATAGACTTAAGCCTACCTTAAGGATGTTACGGCCAGCTAACTGATAGTGGGGTTTATATTAATAGTAAGTTAGGTAATAATAATAGTAATAGTTATTTATTATTCTATAGGGCTATTTAAGTAATTATAGGTCTTTAAAGGTCTTAGTGATTAGTTAAGGCCTTAATAAGAGTTATAGAGTAATTATTACTTAGGTATAGCTAAAAGTATTATAAGTAATAATTATAAGTTGATTGCTGAAGAGCTATAGAAGTTTGTCCTTGAGCTGAGCTTAAGTCCATCCTATATATAAGTCCTTTTCCTTGTATATGCTCTTTATACCTTAGGTTGAGCTGGATTATTCTGATTGAGAATGATTATTTAGCCCCTAAGTCTATCTAGATTATTTTGATCCTAAATAATCCTTATCTTATTATTATGTAACTTATACTATAGTTCTTCCCTTCTAAGGATCCCTAACCGTCCTTATGTTACTAGGTTATATATATCCATATTAGCCGCTAAGAGCTTAGTGGGGTTATATTGGTAGCTAAGCCTAATAGGTTGTAATATTAGGTCTCCTCTCTAAAGGTCTTATCCCTAAGACTAGTATAAGTAGGTTGCTGCTCCTAGGTTGGGGAGTTATTAATTATGCTTCCTTATTTCCGTGATGCTAATACTATGTTAGGTTGCGTTTAAAAACCTTCTGAGCCTTTGCGTGAGGCTTATTATGCTAAGATTAAGCGAAACCGTTAAGCTCTTAGTTAATTAGTTGATCTCTGTGGTTATAACGTAATGCTGTGCTCTCTGTGTTTCTAGTTTAACTGGGTATGTAAAATAGACCTTATAAACTCTAAGCGCTATGGTAAATGCGTGAGCTGTGGTCTGTCCAACTGTAATGGGGGAGATGTGGTAAACGCTTATAAGTTGTTTATTTTGGTTTTCTGTTTTTTCTATGCTGATAACTATAGTGAATTGTTGTTTTAAGGAGTAGAAGAAGATTGAGCAGGAGGAGCAAGAGGCTGAAGAGGCTCTTAAGCTTCTCTAGATGTAGCTAGCTACTGCGATAGGTTGTTTATCTCGTTTGTGGAAATATAAATGTTTCTTAAAAGAGTGTGGTTTAGATTTGATTTGTTGTGGTATGTAATCTATAGAGGAGTGGGAGGCTGAGGAGCGTGTGTTGGATGCTGAGGAGTCACGTGTGGTATTGGACTTATCTTCTTGGGGTGCCCCTAACGACCTATTATTAGTAAACTTTGGTCTGGGTGAGGGTTTCTCTGACCTTAGGTTCCTGCTGCCTAGTGATACTCCTGTAGTATCTGCTGGGAATGCTGAAGGTTCTTGATGGGTTCCTATGAGTTATCTTTATGTCTGTATCCTTTCTACTTAATGAGATATTCTGTATTTCTATTGTTATTATAGTAGTTAATAATTTGTTTGACTTTATATTCTGGTTCTAGTGGTTCTATAATAATGTAGTCTTCTATGTGTGAACCTGCTGGTGCTTTTTTGAGAAGTGAAATATGAAAGACTAGATGACACTTTATAGTGTCTAGTAGTATAAGTTTGAAGTTGACGTTAGATACCTTCTTTATAATCTTAAAAGGTCTAAGTTTCTTAAAGTCTAACTTATTACTTAGTTGTTTTGTCTTGATGTTTTAGTGGAGAAGGTATATACTATCTCCCTCCTGTAGAGTTAGTCCCTTAACTCTTGAGGTGTTGGCGTATTTACGTATTTGTTTGCGCACGAATTTGAGTTCTCTAGGTAGCTTTTACTGGATTTCCTTGAGTTTGTGGATATCTGCTATAGCTTTCAGAGCTGCTGGGCCTTGTTGTGGTTCTCTATAGGCTGTTGGGTTAAATCTATAGTTTAGATAGAATAGTGATTCTTTTGTGCTTTCTCCTACTACGCTGTTGTAGGCGAACTGGGCCATAGGTAGCAGCTGTACCTAGTTATCTTGCTAGTAGTTAATATAGCAGTGTAGGTAGGTTTCTATAATCTGGTTGATTTGTTCTATCTAGCTGTTGGTTTATAGATAAAAAGCGGTAGATATTTTGTAATTAGATCTAAGCTGTAAGATTAGCGATCTCTAAAACTTAGAAGTAAATAACTTATCCCTATTAGATATAATTTCCTTTAGCGTTCTATATTAGCTGATAATTACCTATAGAAACTTATAGGTGAGGTCTTCTATAGTGCTAGACTCTATATATGGGATAAAGTATAAATACTTTGTGAGTCTGTTGATAATGACTAGGACACTGTTGTAGTGGACTTTAGTTATTGGTTTTTGGGACTTAGGTAACTTAGTGATGAAGTCTAATGAGATAGATTCCTATGCGGTTTGCAGCACTAGGAGCGGCTATATCTTACTATAAGGCTAGTGTCAGCTAGGTTTGCTTTTCGTATAGACCTCATAGTCCCTAATTGCTAAAGATACTTCTTGTTGTGTAGCCGTTTTGTTGTAGTGTTGTCTGATGCGTTTCTATGTCTTAGTTACGCCTTAGTAGCCATATATAGGTGTAGAGTGTACCTCCCTAATGGCTTCAGGAGACATTCTTCTAGTTGTGCTGGTATTATCTCTTCTGGCTATTATTAAGAGTCTAACTGCTGGCATAAGGTCTCCTTCCTTGTCCTTTTTGAGGATAACTTAGGTTTCCTTAGGTACCTGGACTTTGTGGTCTGGTCTCCTGCTGAGAGCGTCTGCTCTTCTGTTTTCTTTGCTTTTCCGGTAGATGATTTTGAAGTTAAATTCTGAGAGGAATTTAGACTATCTAATCTATTATTTATTAAGTTCTTTTAATATAGTAAAGTGGGTGAGATTCTTATAATTAGTATAGACCTTGACTTTATACTTTGTTCCTAATAGTTGAGGTCTCTATTTCTTA
Source organism: Colletotrichum karsti (assembly GCF_011947395.1). Classification (NCBI taxonomy): domain Eukaryota; kingdom Fungi; phylum Ascomycota; class Sordariomycetes; order Glomerellales; family Glomerellaceae; genus Colletotrichum; species Colletotrichum karsti. The sequence goes on along the minus strand of NW_024066003.1, from coordinate 4,695 downwards.
AATGCTTTAATAATTGCTATAAGTTCTTTATTGTGGATTTAGTAGTTAAGTTCTAGGCTGTGTAGCTTGCGTGAGAAGAAGGCGTATGGGTGTAGCTGTCCTTTGTTGTCTTGTTGGCCTAGCTGTCCTCCTATAGTGTAGTCTGAGGAGTTGGTCTTAACTTTAAATAGCTTCTTAGGGTTAGGTATAATAAGTATAGGTTTTAATATAACTTATTGCTTGATCTTGTTAAAGGCTTGTTCTTGCTCTTCTTCCTATTGCTATAGGGTATCTTTCTTTAAGAGCCTTATGAGAGGGTTGTTCTTGTCTGAGTATCCTTCTAGGAATTGTTAGTAGTAGTTTATATATCTAATAAAGGATTGTATGTCTTTGACGTTCTGTGGCGTTGGCTAGTCTCATACTGCTGCGATTTTGTCTTTTAATATCTTAAGGATTCTAGGGGCTATAGTAAAGCCTAGGAATTCGACTTCTTGCGCGTGGAATTTGCTCTTTTCTGGTTCCACTAGGAGTTTGGCTTCTTGTAGTTCCCGTAGCACTTGGTGTATGTGCTTCTTGTGGTCTTCTAGTGTTTTAGAGAAGATTAGTATGTCGTTAAGATAAACTATAATGAATATATCTAGGTATTCTTATAAGACGTAATTAATTATTATTTGGAATGTTGTGGGTGCGTTAGTAAGTCTAAAGGGTATTACTAAGTACTTATAATGTCTATAGCGTATTTAAAACGCTATTTTCTATTCTTCACCTGATTTCATACGTATCAGGTTATAGGCTCCTTTTAAGTTAAGTGCTATGAACCACTGGGCTCTATGTAGTAGATCTCTGAGTTCTGAGATGAGCGGTAGTGGGTAGTAGTTCTTGATTGTGATGTTGTTGAGTTTTCTATAGTTGATGTAGAGTTATAGTTTGCCGTTCTTTTTGGGCATAAATAGGATTAGATATCCTACTAGTGATATAGAGGGTCTAATGTATCCCTTCTATAGGTTTTCTTTAAGGTAAGCGTTAAGTGCTTCTATTTCTTTTTGATTAAGTCTGTAGATTGCTTCTAGCTTTAGCTCCTTCCCTTCTCTTAGGGGTATCTTGTGGTTGTAGTTGCTGTGTTCTAGTAGTCCTATTTTGAGTTCTTTAGTAAATAGCTTCTGGTATTGCTGGTATTCTTCTGGGATAGATAGAAGTTGATCTTCCTTATTAATGTCTATTGCTGATAACGTCCTAGCGTTTGTATCCTTAATTTGTAGGTATACTAAAAATCTCTTTGCTTTAGGAGTTCTAGAAGGTTTGTTTGAGGCACCTCTTCTGGGCTGCTGCTTAGTGACTGAATCCTGGTCCTAATGGAGTTGGCTGGTTCTCTAATCTATCTGTAGGTTGCTATTGTATAACTATAGTCTTCTAAGGATGATATTGTACTTGTCTCCTATCTCTATAATATTGAAGTTTAGTTGCTCATTCTGGCTATGGATCTGTATAGGGAGGTGCGCTGTCTCTGCTGTAATGCGTCCTCTACTGTACTGGACTTGTTCTCCTTCAACGGTGCTGAGTTTATAGTAGTCTTCTGCTGCTTTCTTCTTCTAGGTTATTTTTTATTTATTCACTATTTATAGCGATATGAAGTTTCCTTGGGCTCTACTGTCTATTATTGTGGTAGCTGGTCTTCTATTGAGTTATATCTAAACTTAGATATGCTTATATTGTTGAGCTGGGTGTGCCCTAGTTGCACTATATAGGGACCTTGTCTTGTCTGCCTGTTGTTATCCCTTGGTTTTGGTAGGCGATCCTAGTTTTTTAACTAGTTGTCTCTGTAGTAGGTGATCTATTTCCCTTTGCGTTGTGCTTTCTAGAGCTGGCTCTCCTTGTACTTTACTGTAGGGGGGGTTGCTCTATTCTGGCTGAGTCGCTATGCTTTGGCTTTGTTTTCTCTATAGATTATATATTTATCTTATTGGCAATCTTACTAGCTTATATTGGTGTTGTGGAGGCATCTTATAGGGTATTCTTAGCTTAGTCTAAAGGTTGTAATTTATCTATTAAATAGCTTAAGTTCCTATCTATATATTTAGTTAATTTAATAGACCTTCTTAATAGGTTCTTAGTTATACCTTCTGGGGTAGAATTGATATATGTGCTTGTCTCTAAGATGCTCCTTATAGTTGTTGAAGAAGCACTGCGGCTAGTAGAGGTATTAGTGGTGGTTGCTTTCTATATATAAATATAGGTAGTTATCTAGCCTAAACTCTGGTTTATAGTTTCTGTTACGCTGTTCTCCTGAGGTGCTAAAGAATTTAAGTGTCTATTTGTCCTTTATGGGATTGATTTTCTAGTACTAAAGGCGTTTATTAGCCCTAGTGGTTTTATCGTTAGAGTCCTCTTTAGAGCTAGTATTATTAATACTGGGTTTACGCCTATAGATAGCTACCGTTTAAGTATGTTGTTATATAACGTTGTAAGGCTTATCTAAGTTATAGGTTGGTTCTTATTTGAGGCTGATATATTTAGACGTCTTAAACTGTCCGTTTTCTTTAAGGGCCCTATGTTCTAGGAGGCTATTGAGTTGTTCTTGAGCTTTATGCTTAAGTTTGCTATTGCTTCTGTATCCTATAGTGATAGTTTGTTGATTTGGGGGTCTACTGATGTTCTTTACTCTAGTGGTGTTATATCCCGTTCTGCTGGGGTTCTTGGGGTACTATCCTATATGTTCCTTAGAGTCTAAGTGAACTCTGTAGTTATTATTAAAGTAGATGGTCTAACTGAGTTATTTATGAGGGATTGCCTTAGTGGCGGTACTAACTTATCTTTTCTTAGGTACTAGCTAGAAGTATTCTTTCTTAGGTGCTCTGTATTCTTTTGTAAGGTGTCCGTTCTTGTTGTAGTTATAGCACTTAATGTTCTTCTTCTAGCTATTGCCCTTGTTGTTGTTGTTACGCTGGGCCGCACTGAGATCCATAGGTCCGCTATAGTATCTATAGGTGGTGCTGTTGCGTTTATTGTGTTGATTGTTGTTGTGGTATCTGGGCTGCTACTGGTACTTATGGCTGGAGTTAGCGGGTTATTGTTGTTTGCCTTTCTCCTTATGTTGCTTATATAGTTAGTTATTAATTTTAATAGCAAGCTTAGTATACTAGAGGAAGTCCTTAGGTCTATTAACTTTAATGATTTTATCCTTGACTTTATTCTTAAGGTTGTTATAGAATATAAAGATCTTACCTTTATTAGTTAAGTCTAGCTGGGTGTAGATCTATTGGAACTCTATGGTGTAGTCTTTAGCTGACTTAGTCTATTTGAGGTGAAGTAAGTCTCATTTAGCTTATCGTTTCTTATTAGGGTCTTAGAATAGAGACTTTAGGGCGGACTTAAAGCCCTAGAAGCTGCTGAAAATGTCTCTAACTTTAGTGGAATAGTGGTTGAGTGTTTCCTTATTGAGGTACTCTTTGAGGAAGGGTTTAAACTACTAGAGGGCTTATCCCTTAAGGAAGGTAGACGTATAGATAACCTTCTTAGTTCTATTCTTAAAGTTACTATAATAGAAATTCTAGTAGTTCTTAATTTAGATAAGGAATCCCTTAAGCTATCCTAGGGATCTATTAAAAGGATTGGGAGAGTTAAGTTGAAGCTTTTCTTATCCTTCTATAATAGGGGTAGTAACGATATTAGCGGCGGCTTAAAGAGTGCGGTTCTACTATTTAAGTTCCTAGGTGCGCTAGTTGGATAGGCGTATAGCGGCCTGAAGTTCTTTAGTAGTGTGGGCGTTAGCGTTAAATATTTCCTATATCTATTAGATATTATAGTTAGCTTATTTAAGCTGTTCCTTAAGCGTATTGTTGTTGTTACTGTTGCTATTGTCTTTTATTCTCTAATCCCTAAGTTCTTGAGTAAGGTTCTTCTTGATGGGGGCCTTCCCAGCGCCAGAGGAGGATCTAGTGCTAGGGGTCTTTCTAGAGAGTTGTAAAGACATTATGATACTATTAGTAGTTTTTAAAGGGTAACTTACTAAATAGGAGCAATTAAAGTATTATAGCTAGCTAACTAATAGTGGGGTTTATATTAATAGTAAGTTAGGTAATAATAATAGTAATAGTTATTTATTATTCTATAGGGCTATTTAAGTAATTATAGGTCTTTAAAGGTCTTAGTGATTAGTTAAGGCCTTAATAAGAGTTATAGAGTAATTATTACTTAGGTATAGCTAAAAGTATTATGAGTAATAATTATAAGTTGATTGCTGAAGAGCTATGGAAGTTTGTCCTTGAGCTGAGCTCAAGTCCATCCTATATATAAGTCCTTTTCCTAGTATATGCTCTTTATACCTTGGGTTGAGCTGGATCATTCTAATTGAGAATGATTATTTAGCCCCTAAGTCTATCTAGATCATTTTGATCCTAAATGATCCTTATCTTATTGTTATGTGACTTATACTATAGTTCTTCCCTTCTGAGGATCCCTAACCGTCCTTATGTCACTAGGTTATATATGTCCACGTTAGCCGCCGAGAGCCTGGCGGGGTTGTGTTGGTAGCTAAGCCCAATGGGTCGTAACAAAGGACAAACTTCTATAGCTCTTTAGTAATTAACTTATAATTCTTACTTAAGACTTTTAGCTATACCTAAGTAATAATTACTCTATAACTCTTATTAAGGACTTAACTAATTACTAAGCCCTTTAAAGACCTATAATTACTTAATTAGACCTATAGAATAACTA
>NW_024066002.1:0-14388 GCF_011947395.1 Colletotrichum karsti | reverse complement strand
TAATATTTTATTTTTAATATATATTAGAATAATACTATATGTTCCCTTAACCTCTATATCTTTTTAGAAATCCTATCTTTTTAATAGTATAGCTCCCCCCCTCATATTAATCTACTACTTAGCTACTCAATTTATATACTTAGTTATCTCTTAAAATAAATAACTACTTTAAGCTTATTATAATATAGATACTAACCCTTCTATCTTCCCTTCTTTCTACTTAATATTCTCATTATATAACCTATATCTACTTATAACTAGAATCTCCTCTCTTTACTACTCTCTCTTAATTATTACACCACAGCTTATACGTTACCCAGCATAATCAGCTGCTCTCTATACCGCCCCATCAAATCCGCTCACCAAGCCATACATACCATCCCTTTACATCCTCTAATACGCCCCCTCAGTGTTACGGCCAGCTAACTAACAGTGGGGTTTATATTAACAGTAAGTTAGGCAATAATAATAGTAACAGTTATTTATCATTCTATAGGTCTAGTTAAGTAATTATAGGTCTTCAAAGGGCTTAGTGATTAGTTAAGTCCTTAATAAGAGTTATAGAGTAATCATCACTTAGGTATAGCTAAAAGTCTTAAGTGAGAATTATAAGTTAATTACTAAAGAGCTATAGAAGTTTGTCCTTAAGCGGACTTAAGTCTATCCTATATATAGGTCCTGGGTAGTCCTATTGCTGGGTGCTATATATGCCCTGTACGGCTCCCGTATCCTTGGCATACGGCTTCCGTCTCCTTGGCATACGGCTTCCGTCTTTCTGGAATACGGATGCCGTATCTTAATCATATAGATCTAATCTCTTATCTTATTATTACGTGACCTATACTATAGTTCTTCTATTCCTAAGGGATCCTTACGTGTTCCTATGATCCTATATATAAATATATTATTATAACCGCCTAGTATCCTAGTGGGGTATCCTTTATTAGTTATACCTAATAGGTTATAATATTAAGTCCCCTCTTTAAAGGTCTAATCCCTTAGACTAATATAAGTAGGTAGTATCTCCTAGGTTAGGGAGGCGTTAATTATACTTCCTAATCTCTATAATACTAACACTATATTAGGTCGCATTTAAAAATTAAAAGATTTAAAATCCATTCTTTATTCTACTTATAATAACGTATTTAAGCGCTTTAGTTCTTCTAACGTTATGCCCTATACTTACTATTTCTAGGCAAAGCGTCCTTATTATATAGCAGAGGGTTTAAAGGTCTATTATAGGTATAAGAATTTAAAGCGTCCTTATAATAGACTAGTTATTATATTAAGCTATAAGTCCTATTATATCTTTCTTTATAGGCTACTTCTAACTTATTATAGTAAAGCATCTTAGTGACTAGCGTCAAGAGTGGGAGGAAAAGGAGGAGCAGGCTAGCAATACTCTATTAGCGCTCTATAAGAAGCTTACTTAGGTATAATTAGAGGTAGCTAATATAGCTAGTTATTTAGCTTATATTTATATAACTTAGAAGTTAATTAAGGAGCGTTATATAGAGATGTTTACTTAGGGGATATAGGAACTTAAGGAGGCTGATAACGTTCTTCCTATATTAGATGCTTATAAGCGATACGTTATAGAGGATCTTTAGGCTAGAGGTATTAAGAACAACCCTTCCTAGACTAAGTTTAGGATTGGGGAGGAGTTTGTGGACTTAGGTCCCTTACTTGGTGATACTCCTGTAGCAGCTGCTGGGAGTGCTGGAGGTTCTTGACGGGTTCCTATGAGTTGTCTTTATGTCCATACCCCTTCTATTTAATGAGGTATTCTGTGTTTCTATTGTTTTTATAGTAGTTAATAATTTATTTGACTTTATATTCTGGTTCTAGTGGTTCCATAATAATGCAGTCTTCTATATGTAAACCTACTAATGCTTTTTTGAGAAGTGAAATATGAAAGACTAGATAACACTTTATAGTATCTAGTAGTGCGAGTTTGAAGTTAACGTTAGATACCTTCTTTATAATCTCAAAAGGTCTAAGTTTCTTAAAGTCTAACTTATTGCTTAGTTGTTTTATCTTAATATTTTAGTAGAGAAGGTATATACTATCTCCCTCCTATAGAGTTAGTCCCTCAACTCTTAAGGTATTAGCGTATTTATGCATTTATTTACGTATAAATTTAAGTTCTCTAGGTAGCTCTTACTAGATTTCCTTAAGTTTATTAATATCTACCACAGCTTTTAGAGCTGCTAGGCCTTATTATGGTTCTCTATAGGCTATTAGGTTAAATCCATAGTTCAGATAGAATAGTGATTCTTTTGTACTTTCTCCTACTGCGCTATTATAGGCAAACTGGGCTATAGGTAGCAGTTGAACCTAATTGTCTTGTTGGTAGTTGATATAGTAGCATAGATAGGTCTCTATGATCTAATTGATTTGTTCTATCTAGCTATTAGTTTGTGGATGAAAAGCGGTAGATATCTTATAGTTAGATCTAAGCTGTGAGATTAGTGATCTCTAAAACTTAGAAGTGAACAACTTATCTCTATTAGACACAATTTCCTTTAGCATTCTATATTAGCTAATAATCACCTATAGAAACTTATAGGTAAGGTCTTCTATAGTGCTAGACTCTATATATAGGATGAAGTATAAGTACTTTATAAGTCTATTAATGATGACTAGGACGCTATTATAGTGGACCTTAGTTATTAGTTCTTAGGACTTAGGTAACTTAATAATAAAGTCTAATGAGATAGATTCCTATGCGGTTTGTAGCACTAGGAGCGGCTATATCTTACTATAAGGCTGATATTAGCTAGGTTTGCTTTTCGCGCAAACCTCATAGTCCCTAATTACTAAAGATACTTCTTATTATATAGCCGTTTTATTATAGTATTATCTAATGCGTTTCTATGTCTTAGTTACGCCTTAGTAGCTATATATAGGAGCAGAGTATATCTCCCTAATAGCTTCAGGAGATATCCTTCCAGTCGTGCTGGTATTATCTCTCCTAGCCATTATTAAGAGTCTAGCTGCTAGCATAAGGTCTCCTTCCTTATCTTTTTTAAGGATAACTTAGGTTTCCTTAGGTACCTGGACTTTGTGGTCCAGTCTCCTACTGAGAGCGTCTGCTCTTCCGTTTTCTTTGCCTTTCTAGTAGATAATTTTAAAGTTAAATTCTAAGAGGAATTTAGACCATCTAATCTATTATTTATTAAGTTCTTTTAACGTAGTAAAGTAGGTGAGATTCTTATAATTAGTATAGACTTTAACTTCATACTTTATTCCTAATAGTTAAGGTCTCTATTCCTTAAATACTTTAATAATTGCTATAAGTTCCTTATTGTAAATTTAGTAGTTAAGTTCTAGGCTATATAGCTTATATAAGAAGAAGGCATATAGGTATAGCTATCCTTTGTCGTCTTATTGGCCTAGTTATCCTCCTATAGCGTAGTCTGAGGAGTCAGTCTCAACTTCAAATGGTTTCTCAGGATTAGGTATAATAAGTATAGGTTCTAATATAACCTATCGCTTAATCTTATTAAAGGCTTATTCTTATTTATCTTCCCATTGCTAGGGGACGTCTTTCTTTAAGAGTCTTATAAGAGGGTCGTTCTTATCTAAGTATCCTTCTAGAAATTATTAGTAATAGTTTATATATCTAATAAAGGATTATATATCCTTAACGTTCTGGGGTGTTAGCCAGTCTTATACTGCTGCGATTTTATCTTTTAACATCTTAAGGATTCCGGGGGCTATTATAAAGCCTAGGAATTCGACTTCTTAGGTGTAGAATTTGCTCTTTTCTGGTTCTACTAGGAGTTTAGCTTCTTGGAGTTTCCATAGCACTTGATGTATGTGCTTCTTATGGTCTTCTAGCGTCTTTAAGAAGATTAGGATATCATTAAGATAAACTATAACGAATATATCTAGGTATTCTTATAGGATATAATTAATTATTATCTAGAATGTTATAGGTGCGTTAGTAAGTCTAAAGGGCATTACTAGGTACTTATAGTATCCTCAGCGTGTTTAGAACGCTGTTTTCTATTCTTCACCTGATTTCATATGTATCAGGTTATAGGCTCCTTTTAAGTTAAGTGCTATAAACTACTGGGCTCCATATAGTAGATCTCTAAGTTCTGAGATAAGCGGTAGTAGGTAGTAGTTCTTAATTATGATATTATTAAGTTTTCTATAATTAACGTAGAGTCGTAGTTTGCCGTTTTTCTTGGGTATAAACAGGATTGGATATCCTGCTGGTGACGTGGAGGGTCTGATATATCCCTTCCATAGGTTTTCTTCAAGGTAAGCGTTAAGCACTTCTATTTCCTTTTAATTAAGTCTATAGATTGCTTCTAACTTAGGCTCCTTCCCTTCTCTTAGGGGTATCTTATAGTCATAGTTGCTATATTCTAGCAGTCCTATTTCAAGTTCTTTAGCAAATAGCTTCTAGTATTGCTAGTATTCTTCTAGGATAGATAGAAGTTGATCTTCCTTATTAATATCTATTACTAATAACGTCCTAGCGTTTATATCCTTAATTTATAGGTATACTAAAAATCTCTTTGCTTTAGGAGTTCTAGAAGGTTTATTTAAGGCACCTCTTCTAGGCTGCTGCTCAGTAACTAAATCCTAGTCCTAATGGAGTTAGCTAGTTCTCTAATCTATCTATAGGTTGCTATTATATAACTATAGTCTTCTAAGGATAACATTATACTTATCTCCTATCTCTATAATATTGAAGTTCAGTTACTCATTCTAGCTATAGATCTATATAGGGAGGTGCGCTGTCTCCGCTGTAATGCGTCCTCTGCCGTACTAGACTTATTCTCCTTCAATAGTGCTAAGTTTATAGCAGTCTTCTACTACTTTCTTCTTCTAGGTTATTTTTCATTTATTCACCATTTATAGCAATATAAAGTTTCCTTAGGCTCCACTATCTATCATTATAGTAGCCGGTCTTCTATTAAGTTATATCTAAACTTAGATATACTCATATTATTGAGCTAGGTATGCCCTAGTTGCACTATATAGGGACCTTGTCTTATCTGCCTGTTGTTATCCCTTAGTTTTAGTAGGCAATCCTAGTTTTTTAACTAGTCGTCTCTATAGTAGGTGATCCGTTTCCCTTTGCGTTATGCTTTCTAGAGCTAGCTCTCCTTATACTTTACTATAGGGGGGGTCGCTCCATTCTAGCTAAGTCGCCATACTTTAGCTTTATTTTCTCCATAGATTATATATTTATCTTATTAGCAATCTTACTAGCTCATATTAGTATTATAGAGGCATCTCATAGGGTATTCTTAGCTTAGTCCAAAGGTTGCAATTTATCCATTAAATAGCTTAAGTTCCTATCTATATATTTAGTTAATTTAATAGACCTTCTTAATAGGTTCTTAGTTATACCTTCTAGGGTAGAATTAATATATATACTTATCTCCAAAATATTCCTTATAGTTATTAAAGAAGCACTACAGCTAGTAGAGGTATTAATAGTAGTTACTTTCTATATATAAATATAGGTAGTCGTCTAGCCTAAACTCTAGTTTATAGTTTCTATCACGCTGTTCTCCTGAGGTGCCAAAGAATTTAAGTGTCTATTCGTCCTTCATAGGATCGATTTTCTAGTACTAAAGGCGTTCGCTAGCCCTAGTGGTTTCATCATCAGAGTCCTCTTCAGAGCTAGTATCATTAATGCTAGGTTTACGCCCATAGATAGCTACCATCTAAGCACGTTATCATATAACGTCGCAAGGCTTATCTAAGTTATAGGTTAGTTTTTATTTAAGGCTAATATATTCAAACGTCTTAAACTATCCGTTTTCTTTAAGGGCCCTATATTCTAGGAGGCTATTAAGTTATTCTTAAGCCTTACGCTCAAGTTTACTATTGCTTCTATATCCTATAGCAATAGTTTATTAATTTAGGGGTCTACTAATATTCTTTACTCTAGTGGTGTTATATCCCGCTCTACTGGGGTTCTTAGGGTACTATCCTATATGTTCCTTAAAGTCTAAGTAAACTCTATAGTTATCATTAAAGTAGGTGGTCTAACTAAGTTATTTATAAGGGATTGCCTTAGTAGTAGCACTAACTTATCTTTTCTTAAGTATTAGCTAGAAGCGTTCTTTCTTAGGTGCTCTATATTCTTTTATAAGGTATCCATTCTTATTATAGTTATAGTACTTAATATTCTTCTTCTAGCTATTACCCTTATTATTGTTATTGCGCTAGGCTGCGCTAAGATCTATAGGTCCGCTATAGTATCTATAGGCAGTGCTATTACGTTTGTTATATTGATTATTATTATGGTATCTAGGCTGCTACTAGTACTTACAGCTGGAGTTAGTAGGTTGTTATTATTTACCTTTCTCCTTACGTCGCTTATATAGTTAGTTATTAATCTTAATAGCAAGCTTAGTATACTAGAGGAAGTCCTTAGGTCTATTAACCTTAATGATTTTATCCTTAACTTTATCCTTAAGGTTATTATAGAATATAAAGATCTTACTTTTATTAGTTAAGTCCAGCTAGGTATAGATCTATTAGAACTCTACGGCGTAGTCCTTAGCTAACTTGGTCTATTTAAGGTAAAGTAAGTCTCATTTAGCTTATTATTTCTTATTAGGGTCTTAGAATAGAGACTTTAGGGCGGACTTAAAGCCCTAGAAGCTGCTAAAAATATCTCTAACTTTAGTAGAATAGTGGTTAAGTGTTTCCTTATTGAGGTACTCTTTAAGGAAGGGTTTAAACTACTAGAGGGCTTATCCCTTAAGGAAGGTAGATATATAGATAACCTTCTTAGTTCTATTCTTAAAGTTACTATAATAGAAATTCTAGTAGTTCTTAACTTAGATAAGGAATCCCTTAAGCTATCCTAGGGATCTATTAAAAGGATTGGGAGGGTTAAGTTAAAGCTTCTCTCATCCTTCTATAATAGGGGTAGTAATAATATTAGTAGCAGCTTAAAGAGTGCAGTTCTACTATTTAAGTTCCTAGGTGCGCTAGTTAGATAAGCATATAGCGGCCTAAAGTTCTTTAGTAGTGCGGGCGTTAGCGTTAAATATTTCCTATATCTATTAGATATTATAGTTAGCTTATTTAAGCTGTTCCTTAAGCATATTATCGTTATTACTATTGCTATTGTCTTTTATTCTCTAATCCCTGAGTTCTTAAGCAAGGTTCTTCTTGATGGGGGCCTTCCTAGCGCCAGAGGAGGATCTAGTGCTAGGGGTCTTTCTAGAGAGTTATAAAGATATTATAATACTATTAGTAGTTTTTAAAGGGTAACTTACTAAATAGGAGCAATTAAAGTATTATAGCCAGCTAACTAATAATAGGGTTTATATTAATAGTAAGTTAGGTAATAATAATAGTAATAGTTATTTATTATTCTATAGGTCTAGTTAAGTAATTATAGGTCTTTAAAGGGCTTAGTGATTAGTTAAGTCCTTAATAAGAGTTATAGAGTAATTATCACTTAGGTATAGCTAAAAGTCTTAAGTGAGAATCATAAGTTAATTGCTGAAGAGCTATGGAAGTTTGTCCTTAAGCGGACTTGAGTCCATCCTATATACAGGTCCTGGGTAGTCCTATTGCTGGGTGCCATACATGCCCTGTATGGCTCCCGTATCCTTGGCATATGGCTTCCGTCTCCTTGGCATACGGCTTCCGTCTTTCTGGAATATGGATGCCGTATCTTGATTATATGGATCTAATCTCTTATCTTATCGTCACGTGACCTTTACTATAGTTCTTCCGTTCCTGAGGGATCCTTACGTGTTCCCGTGATCCTGCATACAAATGTGTTATTATAACCGCCTAGTATCCTAGTGGGGCGTCCTTCGTTGGTTATGCCTAACGGGTCGTAACACTCAGCCGGCCTACCCGTCTGCTTTGCCTAAGCTTATTAAAACCTCCTCTACTCGCTATGCCCTACACCATATAAGCCCTACAGCGTATAGCTCTATAAGCCCTCTACTATACTGGCACTGTACTCCCTCCCGGGCCCTGAACCGGCCCCCATCTTCTGCCTCTGCCTCCCACCGCTTGCATACCTCCTATAGTAGTCCACAGTAAAAGCATGCCAAGAAGTCCTCCAACCGCCTCAGATAGAACATCTCATGCGTCATCTGCTCTATGCTATAATAGACTATCTCCTACTCGCCACCGCTCTCACGCTCCAGGCACCCCTCAAACTCGTGCTCTGCCTCCCTACCGCCCCATCCAAGACAAAGCACGCACTATCTATAGCTCTACTATAAAAGACGTAAGAAGCCCTCAACCTCTCCCGCCTCCATCATCTGCTGCCTCTCAAGCTGCCACTACTAGATGATATTGCCCCTCTATGCTGCTTTAAATGCTGCTGCTCCTATCGCCTCTGACCCCGCCTCTAAGCCCGACCTCTCCATCTCTACCTCTAACCCTAACCCTGACGCTAAATAGATATCATATATCTCCTCGTCCGCCTCGCAGCTGAACCAGTCCGTCCGCCCGTCTATTACCCGGTCGAGCACCACCCAGCGACACTCCTTGCCGTGGAGAAACGCCGAGCAAGCCGTCTCCCGCTGCCCTTCTCCCTGCACAACCACGACCAACCGGCTGCTAAGCCCGTCCCGCCCGCCACGCCCGCTCTCCTGTACGAATCTGCGTAGCTCCCGCGGCATGTCCACATGCACCACAAGCCGCACGTCCAGTATATCGATCCCGAGACTAAGTGCGTTAGTTGCCACCATAATACCCCCATCCGCTCCATCTCCTCTCCACTATATCTCAAGTCGTTCGGCTTTACCCTACGCCATATTAACGTCGCTATAAAACACTAGACACGCCAGCATTGTCCCTAGCCGTTCTACTTATCTAATAGAAGTTATATACATAATTACCTTCCCTCTCGCTTTTCTATTTAACTACTCTCTAATCACCTTATATACTTCTTCCTCAATTACGTCTGCCTCTTCTAGCCGCCCTACTCCCTTACTTATAACCGCCTGGACCTCATATATAATGTTCTTCCGTATAGACACTGCACAAAACATCCAAACCCTAACCCTATTGATGCCCATAAGCCCAAAGAACGCCGCCTCATCCGCTAGTACTAACGTTACTATTAGATAGACTAGCTACACCCCAAACTCACTAACCGCCACCCCAAGCTCTCTCAGCTGCGGCCGGAACGTCTACGTTCCCTCTAGCACCATATAATACTTATCCACAACAACCCTATCCAGCGCCTACCTCGCTTCTAGCCGCGCCACAAAGTCTTAGAAACCCTTACTTACAGCGGATTCAGGCGTCACAAACACCACTAACACCGCCTAGTTGTTCTTATGGCTCTGCCACACGTGCGACGGGATCCCCGCCCGGGTGCACCTCGCGGCCATGTCCATACGTAGCGCCACAAGCGGCGTCACTACCACTGTCACCCCATCCAGCGAGCAGTACGCCAGGAGCATGAACGACAAGCTTTTGCCCCCGCCCGTGCCCATGACCTGGACGATAGGGCTGTGGCCGTTAATAATAGCCTGGAGTACCTGCTCCTGGTTGCCGCGGAACTTGGCTCTATTGTCTCCCATTATCTATCTAAGCTGCCCAGCTATATTAACGAGCCGCAGCTTTTCAAACTATCTCAGCTATGCCTAGAGCTATAAGTTGTTATGTGGCTCTGCCTTCCGCTTTATTGTTACTACTGCTAAGTCCTCTACCCCAAAGCCCAGAAACTAATGCTACTGCCGGCTGACCTTGCGGAACCTCTGCCGCTTAGCTGCAAGCCCTGAGCCAAACTGCATCAGCTCGCGCGCGTATACCATTCCCGCCAGCCGCGTCCCATGCCCAGCCTATAAGTCCCATATATTGTCCTCAACCTCATCGTCCTCATCATTAGCTGCCTAGCTCTCTTCAGCTTGCTTCCCGAACGCTTCATTCAAGTACCTATTAGCAATACCAATAGCAATATACCGCCACATACTAACGTTGACTTGGTTTCCTAACACCCTAGTGCTATGCTATTGCATAATCCGCTGTGCCCGGTCCGTCGTCCATACCTACTCTTCCTTCCACATCCACTCGCCCATCTCGCTATCCTCATCTTCCTCTCCATCATCATTATCGTCCCCTCCACCACGGGACCTCAAGATGGCCCCTTGCACCGTCTCATCCGCCCATAAGAACGCGCTATACCAGCCGGCCTCCCAACTGATCCCCTGCACCTCCTGCTAGAACGGGAGTATAAGCCATAGATACCACACTAGCAGCTCGCCCACCTCTCTTAGTAGATACCAGTGGATTACCTTAGCCTAGCCCGTCGTCTAATACCCTTTATAGTACGCCGTTATAAAGCATATTATCTTATTATGGGCAAAAATATTACGCACCCCGCCATTAGCTATGTTCACTATCCGTAGCCCCCCAATCTCCATCGCCCGCCCGGGCTGTCCTCCCAGCGTGTGCAACAACATCTATAGACGCTCCCTGAACTGCTCAGCTGTGTGGCTATAGTCCCACACCGCTTGCTTGTTAAGCCTTGCCGCTGCCGACTCCAAGTTGAGCCCCTACTGTTACTATATCTCCGCCAACTCTATTAACTAGTAGAAGACCCACCTATCTCCCTTCCATACCTATTCATTATAGTCATCTAAGAGAAATAAGTACCCAACCTTGGTCTTATTGTGATCGTCCTTAATGGACGACTACGGGATAGCTAGAAGATGGCCTCTTTCAAGACCGTCTGGCTGCTGCAGCATCGCCAGCTCGTCCAGCAGTTCCCTGCCTTCCCTGGCGAGCTCGTGCAGCGCGTCCGACAGTTAGCCCATAGTGAATCGCACATGGTGGAACGAGACCCAGTCGCCTACCCAGTTGATAACGCCTACTGCTGGCGTGTTATACTGGATATACATCCCATACGTCCGCGTGTTGAAAATCCAATCCATTAGTATTAGCTCCACATCTTTATCGCCTAACGTCCGCGTCATAAACCGCCGCACCTTAGACCGTACGTGCTGGAATAAGCTTGTGGCCTTTTCTGCGGCCTCATCCTTCCCCATCTCCTCCTCCAGTCCTAATATCTCATTACGCCGCTCCACAACAGCCTAGGATATAATAAGCATCCTTACTACCTTAATAACGGCTAAGTACTTTATTATGTAGTCTGTGATCTGGATCTAACTTCTATCCTCTGCGATGCCCATTACGGCTAGAGCGCTGATAAGCGCGTTCTCATACTGGCCTCCCTTGAGCTGGTGGTCTAGCATGCTGATGAGCATGTCTAAGCCGGCGCGCTCTAGTTTGTCCTCTTATGACGGCGTCGTTATGGCTGTTCGTGCTGTCTGCTCGAAGCTATCCCATAGCTTGCCCTGCTTAGTCGTAAGCTCATACGGCAGTCTCTTATCATCATCCATCTCCTGCGTTCAGTGCCAGATACACAGCAAGACCCGCCACACGTCCTTATACCTCGCCTATATGTTATCCTCTATACGGTTGTCAAACGGCCTCACCGGCTTTACGTAGGCTTCTTTACGCTACGCCTCAAAGAGTATAGCGTGTCCAACCCTATTTAGGCTCAATACAGCCCATGCCGTATCCAGCACCATGTCGATGGCCTTCCACATGGCCCCTAGCACCTCCTCATCCTCCTGAATTAGGCCTGCTGTTGCTTGCAGCTGACCTATGTTGAGTCCTTGTAGATGGTCTGCCCAGCCGACACGGTGTAGCTATGGGTTGGGTTTAAGCCGTTTAGATGTTACCCAGATAAGCTCCTCGTGGCTGGTCTTTACATGCTGCTTTTGGGCTCCCCAGAGCTGATCGATGCGGCTGGCGGCCCGTTGAGCTGCCATCTATTTGGGTGATATATCCGCAGCTAGTAGTCCTCACCCAACCTCAAACCAGCAGCTGCCTATTCGGGATAGGAAGAACCGCTAGCAGAGAACGCCTATCGTCCACAGTACCTCCTAAAGCTGCTCTATCTTTTGTTTTATATTGCCACCTTTTACCTAGTTATTCTTCCAGCTATGCTCCTTCCAGTAGTGCTCTTGGATTCTCCAGACTTGCCGGCAGATATAGTGGCAGCTATAGCACTAAATACTATCCATCTATAGCTTAGCTAGATGCTTAATTGGAGTAGATGCTGGGCTTAGGAACTAGATCTATGATAGCTTAACCTAGCTATGAGTAACTCCTAGGAGATTTAAGATAGTGCTGATGATTTAAGCCCGCTCCTAGGCTATAATAGCTAGGTATTAAGTCTATAAATAGGTTACTACTTCATTAGTAACAATAGCAAACTTATATATTATATATATATAAAGAGAATACTAAGTATTAAAAGTAAATAGCTCTATCTTCTAGGTAGAAGAGGGCTATAGGGATAAGGGAGGAAAGTAAGTAAATAGAAAGAAGTAATAATATAATATAATATTAAAAGGAATATCTAATTAGCTAAGCTGTGAGGTCAATACGTCTATCTACTAATTGGCTATTTCTACGCTCAGACCAGCCTCATGAGAACTAGGTATAAAAACAATTATGAGTAGATAATGCTGAAATGAGGTGGTATAGAGAAGATAAATAGATATCTAAATTAGCCTAACTCTCAGCTTTTATTACATGCTAGTTTGACTGATTTTACTATAGAAAACCTCAATAGACTCTACCCCCTATTATTTCAATAGACTCTACCCTATATCTTTATTAACTCCACTTTTTTTAACGTGTGGTTTTCAATAGACTCTACTAGAGTCCGTCGTGGAAGGTATGTTAGGAATGTCTAATTAGCTAAGCCGTGAGGTCAATACGTCTATCTACTGATTGGCTATTTCTACGCTCAGACCAGCCTCACGAG
Source organism: Colletotrichum karsti (assembly GCF_011947395.1). Classification (NCBI taxonomy): domain Eukaryota; kingdom Fungi; phylum Ascomycota; class Sordariomycetes; order Glomerellales; family Glomerellaceae; genus Colletotrichum; species Colletotrichum karsti. The sequence continues at coordinate 1,586 of NW_024066002.1, read as the reverse complement.
AACTGGGTGTAAAAACAATTATAAGTAGATAATGCTGAAATGAGGTGGTATAGAGAAGATAAATAGATATCTAAATTAGCCTAACTCTCAGCTTTTATTATATGCTAGTTTAACTGATTTTACTATAGAAAACCTCAACAGACTCTACCCCCTATTATTTCAATAGACTCTACCCCATATCTTCATTAACTCCACTTTTTTTAACATATAGTTTTCAATAGACTCTACTAGAGTCCGTCGTAGAAGGTATGTTAGGGTGATATATTTTAACTACCTAGGAGTTAATGGGTGTTACAACCCGTTAGGCATAACCAACGAAGAACGCCCCACAAGGATACCGGTGTTACAACCCGTTAGGCATAACCAACAAAGGACGCCCCACTAGGATACTAGGCGGTTATAACAACACATTTATATACAGGATCACGGGAACACATAAGGATCCCTTAGGAACGGAAGAACTATAGTATAGGTCACATAACGATAAGATAAGAGATTAGATCCATATGATCAAGATACGGCATCTATATTCCAGAAAGACAGAAGCCGTATGCCAAGGATACAGGAGCCATACAGGGCATGTACGGCACCCAGCAATAGGACTACCCAGGACCTATATATAGGATGGACTTAAGTCCGCTTAAGGACAAACTTTCATAGCTCTTTAGCAATCAATTTATAATTCTTACTTAAGACTTTTAGCTATACCTAAGTAATAATTACTCTATAACTCTTATTAAGGACTTAACTAATTACTAAGCCCTTTAGAGACCTATAATTACTTAACTAGACCTATAGAACGACTTAATACTATTTATAGTTCTCAATCCCTAACTTACTACTAATATAAACCTACTATTAGTTAGCTAGCTATAATACTTTAATTGCTCCTATTCAGTAAGTTACCCTTTAAAAACTACTAATAGTATCACAATATCTTTATAACTCTCTAGAAAGACCCCTAGCATTAGATCCTCCTCTAGCGCTAGGAAGGCCCCTATTAAGAAGAACCTTACTTAAGAACTTAGGGATCAGAGAATAAAAGATAATAGCAATAGTAATAATAATAATACGCTTAAGGAACAGCTTAAATAAGCTAACTATAATATCTAATAGATATAGGAAATATTTAACGCTAACGCCCACACTACTAAAGAACTTTAGGCCGCTATACGCCTATCCAACTAGCGCACCCAGGAACTTAAACAGCAGAACCGCACTCTTCAAGCCGCCGCCAATATCGTCACTACCCCTATCATAAAAGGACGAGAGAAGCTTTAACTTAACTCTCCTAATCCTTTTAATAGATCCCTAGGATAGCTTAAGGGATTCCTTATCTAAGTTAAGAACTACTAGAATTTCTATTATAGTAACTTTAAGAATGGAACTAAGAAGGTTATCTATATATCTACCTTCCTTAAGGGATAAGCCCTCTAGTAGTTTAAACCCTTCCTTAAAGAGTACCTTAATAAGGAAATACTTAACTACTATTCCACTAAAGTTAGAGATATTTTTAGCAGCTTCTAGGGCTTTAAGTCCGCCCTAAAGTCTCTATTCTAAGACCCTAATAAGAAATAATAAGCTAA
>NW_024066001.1:0-16379 GCF_011947395.1 Colletotrichum karsti | reverse complement strand
GGCTGAAGATAAAGCCAACCAAAAAGTAGATGATTCTTCTTTATCTGATTCGGAGGCTAGCCTGCCGGCGCCTGCTCCTCCTAAAACTTTTTTATCAACCGCTAAAGAAAAGATAGATAATTTAATAGATAAACAAGAAAAAGTTGAAGGAAAATTAATAGATCATCTCGAAGATGGATATGAAAAATTAAACTCTAAAAAAGCCGAGGAGATTTACAATAAATACATAGGTAACAAAGATAAAATAAAAGCTCATACTCAAACCAAATCTGAAGCTTTGGAAGATGAGTTTTCCGATGAATTAAAACCAGTAGCATATTTCGATAAAAAAGTCGATATAGAAGCTAGTGGGTTTAAAAAACTTACTCAAGCTTGAGTAAAAGAAGAAGAAGAAATAAATAAAGAAATAAAAAAAGGAGAATATTATAAAAATAATAAAGATAAATATGAAAAAGAGAGAGCTGAATGAAAAGAAAAACATATAGAAGAGGTTAGAGAATGTAGACAAGAGAAACAAAATATAAAAACAATCTTAGTTTCTAATCTTGAAAAACCCAGTGAAATGGTAGAAGATTTACTTAATGAAACAGGTCCTGATTATACAGGAGGTGATGATTAGATTTAGTATCTGATACATTATGCTAGTACCCTTCGCGTTAGTCTACGAACACTTCTGCGTAGCCAGACTAGTTTACTTTTTATTTTTTGAAGGTTAAAGCATAAGTAGTCGCATACTACGTCAGCCTCACTAACGAAGTAGGCTTCGCAGCTAAGCTGCCGGAATAATTAGATTAAAATATTGGTCAAATTCTAAAACTCGGGTTTATGCTATGATGTCTATTGGAATATTAGGATTCATAGTTTGAAGTTGTATATTGATGGCTTCACCTTATAGTGATATAAGGAATATAATTAATTTCGCTATATGCTGGAACAGTTTAGTGCTAATTAGTACCTTGTACGGTAAAAATCTAATTAGCTATACTCAATCGGCAGACAATCTGTCCCTGTATTCCGAGCCTGCCATATCCCTATCGGGATCAGGAGGATACAAAAGATAACAAACAGAGCGTCTCAGAGACTACACGCGAAACATCTTTTTCCGCATTTCGTGCTTATTATAATACATTATTTAAAAATAGAGAGCATCCTTCTGATGGATGGTTAACTTGATTTATTGGGTTTGCAGAAGGAGATGGAGCTATTCAAACCTATGATAAAGGTAAAAGAGTGCGTTTTGTTCTAACTCACTTCCTTCCTCTTCGATCCCCGGCGTAGCCCCCCACTTTAAAAAAAGTGGGGGGGCTACGCCGGGGGATATGGAGAGGAAGGAAGGCGGAGCGAAAGAAAGTGGTATACTTCATAAAATACAGTCTAAATTTAACATTGGTGTTGTTAGACATTTTCCTCGACCCTCTAAGAGGGTAGGAAAGAGTGGTAAAAATAATGATTTTTATAGATGAATAGTTGATAATCCTTCACATATCTTACTTTTAGCTTTTTTATTTAATGGGAATTTAGCTCAATACCATAGAATTAAGCAATTAGCTCTATGAGTTAATGCTTTAAATAATCGTTTTGGTCCTGAAACTATAAAGTTAAACAATATTCCTTTTTCGGTTACATTAGAGAACGGTTGATTATCTGGGTTTACTGATGCTGAAGGGTGCTTTAATGTATCTATCACAGCAAACTCTAGATATACATTAGGTCATGTTATAAAAATGCGTTACACGTTAGACCAAAAAGATAGTGTTATACTAAATAAAATATGCGAATTATTTGGGTTTGGTAAAGTAACATTAAGATCTGGAACTGATGATGTATATCGTTATACAGCTACTGGATTTAAAGCGTTAAATGATGTAATAGCATACTTTAAATTATTTCCATTACAAACTAAAAAAGCTCTTTCCTGGCTTCGCCGAAAAATGATTAACTGTTCATAACCAAGTATCTAATAAATTACATTTAACTGAGGAAGGATTATCACAAGTAAGAACTCTGCAAAAACAAATCAATTTAAATAATAGTATAACAAATAAAACAGGAAAGGCTTAAAGATGAAGATATAGTCCGGCACTTCTTGTGAAAGAAGCATACAATTTGTATGGGTAAATGTAAAATATTTATTAACGGTTTAGCATCATATGTATACAGTTGGTTTAGACGTAGATACAAGAGCATACTTTACAGCTGCTACATTAATTATTGCGGTTCCTACAGGAATTAAAATATTCTCATGATTAGCTACATCATATGGAGGATCTATAAAATTAACTCCTTCTATGTTATTCGCTTTAGGATTTGTATTTATGTTTACAATAGGAGGATTATTAAACCACTTGGTTCTCCCTTTAAAGACTACGATATGCTGGCAACTTCTGACAATTGTACTACTAGAGGGTGGGAGCAGCTTCGCTGCAGCCGCCATAATCTCAGTGATAATGTATAATTTTGAACAATCAGCAGGTAACCAAAAGATAAAATCTTTTATCCCAGTAGGAACCTCAGAGACTAAGGGTAGTCCTCTTAATAATACTAAGAGAAGATATAGTCCATGTAATAAAAATCCATTATTTAATAGTCTTACTACGAAGGCGAAGCTTAGGCTGTGTCTTAGAGGCTACGCCCCTAAATTAATTATTCGTTGCCATTCTACTTCTAACTCTAAAAAAGAGGACAACACCAACAATTTAGATCCTTTAATTCTATATGATAACTTTAAAGAAGATAAAGCTAAAATTTTAAAAGAGCTAAAAGACAAACCAGGTGTTTATTGTTTAATTAATAAAAATAATGGCCATTCTTATGTAGGAAGTTCTATTAATTTAGCCTCTAGAATGAAAAATTATCTTAATAATACTTATTTAAAAAGTAGACAAAACATTAATATGCCTATTGTTAAAGCTTTATTAAAATATAATCAATCTAATTTTAAATTACTAATATTAGAGCATGTTGAACCTCAATATTTGGTGGTTAGAGAAACTTATTTTATAACATATGTAGTACCCTACTATAATGTATTAAAACAAGGTTATTCTTCATTAGGTTATGTACATACAGAAGAGACTAAAGCGTTATTGTCCGAATTGGCTAAAAATAGAGTGCATAGTGACGCTACTAAAGCTTTAATAGCTAGAGCTTTGACAGGTGAAAATAATCCATTTTACAATAAAAATCATTCTATGGAAAGTAAAGTAAGAATGATTCAAGCAAACTCTGCTTACCCCGTTTACATCTACAATTCTTTTAAAGAGTTATTAGTTATTTTCCCTTCTGTATTAACTTTGGCTAAGTTAATTAAATCTAATCACTCTACAATAGTTGATATTATAAAAGAACAAACTTTGTTTAGAGGAGAGTGATATTTTACTAATACACCTTATAATATAGAAGATACACCTATAATAACTAAGTGGGATTCTAAAGAATCTGATGAATTAGTATTGAATATAAATAATAATAGTCATATTAGAAAAGCAGTATTTGTGTATGATATTAATAAGAATTTTATTTGTAAATATCATGGAGTAATGGAAGCCCAAAGAGCTTTAAATATAAGCCATAGTACAATAAAAAATTATGCTAAAGTAAATGGTATTTATAAAGATTATATATTTAGATATGAAAGATTAAATGATAAATAAAATTTTTGTTCGTAAGTGGTGTAGTTTTAGCTAACGCATCTCTTGATATAGCTTTCCACGATACTTACTACGTTGTAGCTCATTTCCATTACGTTTTAAGTATGGGAGCAGTTTTTGCAATGTTTAGTGGATGATACTACTGAATACCCAAAATATTAGGTTTAAATTATAACATCGTATTAGCTAAAATTCAATTCTGAGTTTTATTTATAGGGGTTAGAGTGAAAGGAAGAATTTTTGTAACAGGTAAAAGATTTATTAATCAATTTTCGGGTTCGAACCAAGGTTCACCTATTGACCCTAAAGAGTTTATTCTTTTTTTTGAAAATATGAAACAAGATAAAAAACTTATTTACCAAGAATTAAGAAAAAAATCTGGTGTATATGTATTTATAAATAATATAACTAAAGAATTATATGTTGGTAGTAGTATTAATTTAACCAAAAGAATGGTTAGTTATTATTATTATTATAATTCTGATAAACCAACGAGATCAATAATACTTAGAGCAATGAAAAAATATGGATTAGAAAATTTTTCTTTGGGTATTAAAGAATTTTGTATACAAGACCCTCAAATTTGTTTAAAATTAGAGCAAAAGTGAATAGACTATTACAAACCTAAATATAATATTTTAACTATGGCAGGTAATTCATTTGGTTATAAACATAGTGTTGAAACAATTAATAAATTAAAAGAAATGTTTAGTAAAGAAAGTCATCCAAAATTCGGTAGTACTGCATCAGATGAAACTAAAAAAGCTATTAGCGAGGGAATAAAAAACTATTACTCCGATAATAGCCATATTAGAAAAGGTTTAAAAGGTAAATTATCTCCTCAATACGGTATTGGAGGAACCTTTGTCTTTTGTTATAATAAAACAGGCGAAGAACTAATTTTCCCGTCAATCAATGCTACTAAACAACATTTTAAAGTAAGATGAAGTTATATTAAAAACAATATCGATACTAACCAGTCGATTCTTATTCAAGGTGAAGAGTGATTAATACAATCCCAACCTAAACAAAAATAGTAGAATTAGCCCCTTCCAATCCTTCTGTATGCTGGAAATTCTCATAAAGCTTAAGTACTTTAAATTTTTAAAGTTAAAATCTTAAGTATATCTAGATAATCAGCAGGAAACCAAAATAACAAACCACGTTATGAGTAGGATCTTTAGAGACTAAACGAAGGAGATTATTTAATTAAATTAAATAATTAAGATATAGTCCATACTCGTTAGTATGTAATTTAACATTCTTCCCACAACATTTCTTAGGATTACAAGGAATGCCTAGACGTATTAGTGATTATCCTGATGCTTTTGCAGGCTGAAATTTAATTAGTAGTTTTGGATCTATTGTAAGCGTTGTAGCTGCATGACTATTCTTATATGTAGTTTACAAACAATTAGTTGAAGGTAAAGTTGCCAGCAGAAATCCTTGATTATCTGTACAATTCTACACTGATACATTACAAGCTCTTTTAAACAGAAGTTACCCTAGTTTAGAATGAGCATTAAGTAGTCCACCCAAACCTCACGCTTTTGTAAGTTTACCTTTACAAAGTGGAGTATTAAGCAACTAAATTTTATAAAACCAAATACTAATATGATCTATTTTCCTCCCCCGACATCCATATCCCATATCCCCTAGCCCCCGGGGGGGACGTAGTCGGGGGGGGGTATAGGGATATGGATGCCAGCCGCCGTCTGCGGTGAAACTGCCGCCAGCATTCCCCCCAGCCCCCAAGCACAAACTTCGTTTAGGGGGGGGCTACGGTGAAACCGTCAGCCGGGGGACAGGGTCGACCTATTTTCTATTAGCTTTAGTAGGTAAGAGTCTCATTAGCTCAATGGTAGAGCCGAATACTTCTAATATTCTGATTCTAGTTCGAATCTGGGATGAGATAAATTCAAGGGGAGACTTATGACAAGGAAGGGAGAGGTAGTGGGGTGGGACGGGGTCAGCCATCCATATCCCTGACCCCCGACCCGACTACGTCCCCCCCGGGGGGACGTAGTCGGGTAGAGGGGGGGTATAGGGATATGGATGTCGGGATCAGAACTTCCTTTAATTCTGTTAAGTTAATAATATACTAATGAATAAATCATATAATGCCTAATATAAGGCACATTTTTTTTATAGATTTTTTATTTATATAATACTTTGATTAAGTTTTAATTTTATTATTAAGTAATTATAAGACAAAAATCTTTATTTTTACGAATAAATGTATTATACTTCAACTCTTTTATCTGTATTAGAGGTAGTTTTATTAATGTTACCTGCTCTATTATCAGTAGCTTTTATTACAGTTGCCGAAAGAAAAACTATGGCAAGTATGCAAAGAAGATTAGGACCTAATGCTGTAGGTTATTATGGATTATTACAAGCTTTTGCAGATGCTTTAAAATTAATTTTAAAAGAATATGTTGCACCTACACAAGCTAATACTATATTATTCTTCTTAGGTCCTGTAGTTACTTTAGCCTTCGCTTTATTAGGTTACGGGGTTATACCATATGGACCTGGTTTAACTTTAAATGATTTAGAGTTAGGTATATTATATATGTTAGCGGTTTCATCTTTAGCTACTTATGGAATTTTATTAGCAGGATGAAGTGCCAATAGTAAATATGCTTTTTTAGGTTCTCTTAGAAGTACAGCTCAATTAATTAGCTATGAATTAGTTTTAAGTTCAGCCATACTTTTAATTATCATGATAACTAGTAGTCTTAATTTAAATATTAATATACAAGCTCAAAAAGCCGTATGACTTATATTGCCTATATTTCCTATTTTCTTAATATTTTTTATAGGTTCTGTAGCAGAAACTAACCGTGCCCCCTTTGATTTAGCAGAGGCTAGTTAGATTTGGTCTCTTTAAAGATCACAAATTGCTGGGAAACCCTTAATCCAGGACAATCAGCAGGTAAGCAACTATAAATTAGTTGAATCTTCAGAGACTAAAAGTGGTCATTTAATATAACATATTATATTAAATAAGATATAGTCCAGACTTATATGAAAATATAAGATTAATAAAAATTCAAAATTATATACTCATAAGTCTAATTATACTTATTATACAAATATACCTAAAGGTACTTATAATATTACAAAGGTAACTAAGAGATTATATTATTCTAAATCTAATGTGCCTTCAAACAACACTACAAATATAAAACCTATACCTTTATTAGTATTAGATAATTTAAAAGATAAAACTTATATAGAATCTCATAAAGAAATTTTAAAGAATAAAGGAGGTATTTATTCTTTTATTAATACTGTTAATGGTAATCAATATATAGGTAGTGCCAAAGATTTTTATCTTAGACTTAATGAACATTTAAATAATAAAAAATCGAATAGAAGTTTACGGCGGCAGAGCCGCCATGCTTTGGATAAACACGGGTTAGATAAATTTAAATGAATTGTTTATGAATATTTTACGGCGGCTGCTGCGTAGCCAGCCAGCCGCCCATGAAAGTAAAATAATTAGTAATGAAGCTTTAACTAATTTAGAAACTAGTTATATTAAAACGTTTGACTTTTCTACTCTTTATAATTTTAAAAAGGACGCAACAAGTTCATTAGGTTATCAACATACAGAAGAAGCTAAGGCAAAAATGGTTGAATATTATAAGGATAAAACCAATCATCCTATGTATGGTAAAACTCCGACCCCTCCGCATCCCCCTCCTCACTACGAAGTAGCGGGGAGGGGGAAATGGTAGTGAAGAAATATTAAAATTAATAAGTAAGCCTATCCCTCCGGGATCGAAAATTAAACCCTATGTACGGTAAAACTCATAAAGAGGAAACTAAAAAAAATATAGCTAGAAATAAAAGTAAATATTTAAACGGCTCGCCCGGTTTCACCGGCGCGCAGGGGATTTTTGATTTAAATGGTGGCGCAAGCTCTTAATTGAAAAGTTTGATAATAATGTAGAATTGGCTAAGTTCTTAGATATTTCTAAAGTTACTTGATCCCCCGACGTAGTCGGGGGATAGGGTAAATATTTAAATAATAACTTAGTATATAAAAACAATTATAAATTTAAACCTATATAATCTTAAGTATATAATTTTGAATTGAACGGAATCTGAACTAGTTAGTGGATTTATGACAGAACACGCTGCGGTTGTATTCGTGTTCTTCTTCTTAGCTGAATATGGTAGTATCTTATTAATGTGTATATTAACAAGTATACTGTTTTTAGGTGGTTATTTATTAGGATTTAATCTATTATACTGATTTAACTTAATAAATAATTTATGAGCTTATGTATTTGATATAGATTGAGTAATGTCTGCAGAATATAATAGCATAAAAAATTTTGTTAGTATTTTTGCTGAAAGTGGTCTATGATATAGTCTTATTTTAGGTATTAAAAGTTCTCTTTTAGTTTTCATATTTATCTGAACACGGGCATCCTTTCCAAGGATCCGTTTTGATCAGTTAATGTCATTCTGTTGAACTGTACTGTTACCATTACTATTCGCATTTATAATAGTACTGCCTTGTACCTTATATAGTTTTGATATATTTGTAATGAATATAACTATATAATAGTAACTATATAAATATGACGCTAAAAAAAAAAGGATTAAACGACACTTCAATTTAAGTAACTTTATTGTCGGTATGATTGGTATATCTATCGGTGCAATATTCAAATTTTCACCTTTACTGTCCCCTGGGGGGGAAAGGAGTCGAGCATATTTTTAGTGGCCTCCGCCCTATCCCCAGATCGTGAAGGTGAAATTCAGATTTATGATCCTACAAATGTACGTACTAGAGGTTTAATGGATAAGGATGGTAAAATATATCCTTCTAATCAACCTTATGCTAAGAATCTTGCCAAAGCTTTGAAGGAGTTTCAGGATAAAAGAACTTCTATAAGATCTTATACTCAATTTAATGGTTATGATATACAATTTCTTAAACAAGCTAATATAATTGCCGGAGTCGATAGGGGTTATAGTATTAGAGCTATGACCTTATTAAAAAAATTACCTTAATATGTAGTTATTTTAATATATCTATAGGATTTCTTTCTCTTCAGCTTATTTTCTAGCTTAGCTGAGCTGTTTAGGAGCTACATATGACCTTTTTAATTTATAAAATGAATATGATGATTTTTTTTTTGGTTTTATGCTATTTTTTTAATAATAATAATTTTATGGGGTTTATATTGATTATAAACGTATGGTGTACAATAAATTCATTATAAAACATATGAATATTTTATTGGAGGCAATGAGGTAGTTAGGTTATTATTATTGTTAGTATGAATAAAGAGGGTTATATGTTTATTGCCTTAATATTGAGATTTTTTGCCATCCATGCATGCTTCTGGCTTCTCCGTCCCTCATTCCCCGACTACGTCGGGGACAGAAGCACCCCTGGTCCTCCTGATCCCGATCCCCCGACGTAGTCCCCCCCGGGGGCTAGGGGGATATGGGATATGGCGGGACCAGAGGGGAGGACCGGGAGGCAGGCGTGTAATGTGTTAAGTAATAACCAAAAACTTGTATTTATTTGGCATATCCCGTCCCCCGGCGTAGCCTTCTACGAAGTCGGGTCGGGGGGGGGGGGGGTACGCCGGGGGATCCGAAGCGCGAAGCAGAGTTTATACATTTTAATTCTATATAGTATTGTGATTATGAAGCTAATCAAAGTGAATCTTATGAGAATCATTTGATATATTTGTAATGAATATAACTATATAATAAATTTTTCGACTTCGTAGCCGTTCCCTAACCCCCTTTTTTTTTATTAAAAAAAGGGGGTTGATAGGAGATATGAATCATAAGAAATGGAAGGTAGCTTCATAGCTATAAGGCATTTTCTCAGCCATACTCCATTTTCCCTACCATACCACTTGGCTTCGGCGAAGCCGGCTTCATGCATGATACTGTATTTCATAGGCGCAAGCTAATAAAAAACGTAGGGAGGGTAGGAATGAAGGATAAGTTACAGTTTCATTCCTAGAATACATTTTGACCAATTCTTTATCAGGGATATGGGTAGTATGAGATCGCCAGGATGGTATAAGACACCTTTACTATACCACTCATGGACGATTCTATAGAATGGGAATGATTTTTTATCATTTCTTACGAAGTCTACCGCTAGAAGCTGAAAGGGTAAAGAGATATCTTAACTTGGTGTGTTTTACGAACTCTTGCCACCTGATCAGTTAAACAATAGCATTGTGTAAATGTCATTTTGTCGCAGCAGGGAAATGTCGTCAACTTAGGTAAGGAAAGATTGAGCCCGTGGATCTCTTAGCGTTGCGAATACGCAATGGAGGCGATGAAAACAACTGTTCGATGACTTCTGGTGATCTGAGCACTAGAGAGATAAACTCCTGAGTTGCTGGTTGCTGGTAAAGCTGGCCCACCGTCAAAGTGAAACACCACATTGCATAAGTTGTTATTGTTTCGTTTGGAAATTTTTAGTTAAGTTTCCCCTCCTTTTTCGGGAAGGTTAGTGCAGATGGTCCGACCTGCAAGAAATATTTTATATATAGAAAGATACATACGTTTTTTGATATCGTAAATCACTAAACAGACTGATAATGAAAACGCCTAGAACCGAGGAGATACAATGCAGGTCAAACCTGACGTGGTAAGCGAGAACTCATCAAGATAAGGTGGTACTGCGAGCAAGGTTAAGCCCTACCGCTACGTGTGAGGAGCACGTGCCAAATGTTTGTAGTGTCGAAAAGCTTGAACAAGGGCCAGTCGTCATTAGGCATGCGGTGTGCGACCTGAGGGTGGTGTAGGTGTAGTGAACACGCCTCTCCAGAAGCCGACACAGGTGGAAAAAAGGATGGCCAAGTAAGTAAGGTATCGGCAGCGGAGGTTGCGTACCGGATTTCAGCCAGATCAAGAGTAACGGAGTAGCCTCTACGTAGGGTAATGGCCTAACGTATGCCAATCAAGTGCCTAGTTAGACCCAAATCGCACGCCCTATGCAGTGTTACAGCTATTTATTTAATAATTTAAACCATGAAATATAATAACCATCAAATCTCCCTTTTTACACTGCAACCTCTACATTTTGCACGGCTGCGTAGCCTGTCCCGTATCCCCGACCCCCGGGGGCTTCGCTGGGATCGGGAAAGAAAATTTGCACTTAGAATTTTGGTGTTTAGACGCAGTCGTAAAATGTTTTCTACTTCTTGTATTTATATGGTTCCTGATCAAAATAATTCTATAGATCAAGATACTAAAAATAATATATTAAAAGATTTAAAAAAATATGATAAAGATAACAATAAACCTTCTTTTCATAACCCAGGCTATCCAGATTGCGAAGATGTAGCTAATAGTTCTAGAACTAAAGAAGAATATGAAAAGCTTTTAGACAAAGTTAAGGCTAAGTATTCTATAAAATCAGAGCTTGATGATCATAATAAAAAAGCTGAAGCTGAGGTAGTCCAAAAATGATCAGTAACTCATCCAGAAGTTGATTCAGAAAAAGTAAAAGCTGTAATAAAAGAAAACCAGCAAAAAGATTATAGTAGTAAAAGTCATTCTGAGGATTACCCTAATCATCCCAGAAAAGAGGCTGAGTGAAATGAAAAATTAGATGAGCGTGCTTTTGAAAGCGGTGCTAATTTAGCTGAAACTCAGGCTGAGTATGATAATGGCTACTATTGACCCCCAGACGAAGGTATATATCCAGTGCCTGGTACTCCTTCAGTAAAGATAGCTCCTTCGGTAAGTAGTCAGGATGAAAGTAGTGATGATGAAAGTTCGGAGGGTAGCAAGCAAGCTCCTAAGGATGAAAGTTTCGAGAAAACTTTTAAAGAAGATATCGAGAAAGCTTTTAGAGAAGATAGCGAGGAAGGTAGTGAGGATGAAAGTTCGGAGGGTAGCGAGAAAGCTACTTCTAGTGAAGATGAGACTAATAAACGGCCATTATCTTCTTATTCCGATAATAATCCAACCAAAAAATTGGATAGTAAACAATCACCTTTAGATTATGTCTTAGAAAAGCAAAGTACAGAAATGCCAGATATCGTGGATTCAGATGGTGGTGATTAACCATTTATATCCTTTATTCTATAAATTACTCGATAACCGACCCTTAGCTCCGTCTTTACATATGAAATAGATGCACCCCCTCATTCCCCCCCGGCTACGCCCCCCACTTTAAAAAAAGTGGGGGGGCGTAGCCATGCTTCGCCGGGACAGGCGGGGTCGGGTTATGGATGGCTGCTACTAATTATAATCTCCTATTATGATAAAGTTATGAACCTTAAAAATTTAGGCTTAAAAAATTTGATTTTACATGCTTCTATCACTTTTACTTATTATTCCAATTATAGGTATATTCACTATATCCAGTTTGACTTCATATGAAGGAAATGGCGCCGCCGTAACATTTTATAAAAAAATAGCATTAGTAACTTCTAGTGTAAATATGATTTTATCTTTTATTGTTTATATATTTTTCAATTCAAGTACAAATCAATTCCAATTTGTACAAGAACATTATAATGTCCAATTATTCGATATTTATTTAGGAGTAGACGGTATTTCTATTTATTTTGTATTATTAACAACTATAATAATGCCTATTGCTTTATTATCGAATTGAAACTCGATAAAAGAAAATGTTAAATTTTATTTAAATACTATATTATTACTAGAAACATTACTATTAGCATGTTTTTTAGTATCAGATATATTATTATTCTATATATTTTTCGAAAGTATTTTACCTCCTTTATTTTTATTAATAGGTTTATTTGGATCTAGTAACAAAGTAAGAGCAAGTTACTACTTCTTCTTATATACAGTATGAGGATCTTTATTTTTATTATTAGCTATTTTAGCTATGTATTCTATAATGGGAACAACAGATTTTGATGCATTATTTAAAACAAATTTTGATTATACTACTCAACTTATATTATTTGGTGCTATCTTTTTAGCATTCGCTGTAAAAACACCAACAATATTTTTAAATAATTGACTATTAAAAGCTCATGTTGAATCACCTTTAGGAGGAAGTATCATATTAGCTGGTATTGTTTTAAAATTAAGTTTATATGGTATATTTAGATTAATTTTACCTGTATTACCTAAAGCTACATTAGATCTTACTTTTATAGTATATACTATTGGTGTTATTACTATAATATATGCTAGTTTTAGTACTTTAAGAACTGTTGATGTTAAAGAATTAATTGCTTATAGTTCTGTATCTCACGCGGCTGTATATTTAATAGGTGCATTTAGTAATACAATTCAAGGTATAGAAGGAAGTATTACTTTAGGATTAGCTCACGGATTTGTATCTAGTGGTTTATTTATATGTGCCGGAGGTATACTATATGATAGATCAGGAACTAGAATGATATATTTATATAGAGGTATAGCTCAACTTATGCCTTTATTCTCTATATTGTTCTTTATATTATCATTAGGTAATTGTGGAGCTCCTTTAACATTAAACTTTATAGGGGAATTTATGTCTCTTTACGGTATGGTAGAAAAATTACCTTTATTAGGTGTATTAGGTTCTACATCTATAGTATTCTCGGCTGCATATACTATATATATGTTCAATAGAATTACCTTTGGAGGTTCTTTCACGAAATTCTTTGAAGAAAATATATTTGATACTACGAAAAGAGAATTTACATTATTATTTATATTAGTTTTATTTACTGTTATACTTGGAATATACCCTTCTTTAATCTTAGACACTTTACATTACTCTGTGGTTAATTTAATTTATAGTTTCTAAATTTCTTTAAATTAGATTTGGCTGCTTAGCGGCTACGCCTGTCCCTTTAGGGGGGCTTCTTATCCATGCTTCGCCAGGATCAGTAAAACCGCAGTATTGGTGGCTAGAGCCAGCCAAGCAGAAGTATGCCCAGGAAGTGGGTATAGAGTTTTATCTTACTAAATCTCTATATATTTTCTACTAGTTTTCTCGTAAACATTAATACTGTTCAATTAAGTATTTAAAAATCATAATCATCAAACCATGCCTCAATTAGTACCTTTTTATTTTATTAATGAAGTAACATTTGCTTTTGCCATAATTGTATTACTTACTTTCGTATTCTCTAAATATGTATTACCAAGAATAGTTAGTTTATTTGTATCTCGTCTTTTTATATCAACTTTATTAGATAAATTTGGTTGATAATAAATTTTGGTCGGGGGCGGTTTCTGCTTCGCATATCGGAGGTAATGGGTGAAACCGAAACCGCCGCAGCAGAAGTCTCCCTGATCCTTTAGCCCTGGCTGACTAGGTAGCAGAAGTCTCCCTTAAGGGTGCATACTTCGTCAGCTAGCCCTATCCCCATACCCCCGGCGTCTGGCTGGCTACGCAGCAGCCGCCGTCGGGGATATGGGGTCAGCCAGGAGTCCTAAACAGCCAGCGGTCCGCCGGCTGAATCTGATTTTTCAAGGCCTATAAGTAAAGCTTAGAGTATAATATGAATACTTTAAGTTTAAACAATTTACATAAAGAAATCTCAAGCCCTTTAACTCAATTTGAAATAAGAGATTTATTAAGTATAGATTTACCTATACTAAGTGACTTACATATATCAATGACTAACATAGGATTATACTTAACAATTGGATTAGTTTTCACATTAATCTTAAGTATATTAAGTATAAATAATAATAAATTAGTTAGCAATAACTGATCTATTAGTCAAGAATCTTTATATGCAACTATACATGGTATAGTAGTAAATCAAATAAATGCAAAAAGTGGTCAAGTATACTTTCCTTTTATTTATACTTTATTTATATTTATATTAATAAATAATTTAATAGGAATGGTTAACCGGAGCCTTTGTATTTTATGGTTCTTTATCTCAAACATGTTTGAAGTATTAGGATTACCACGCGATCGTAACCTAGCATTTCAAATACAATCATATTATTCTCTTCAGTCAGACAGACAAATAAATATATCTAAGGCTAGTCCTAGATATAGTTTTAACAATAAAAATACCTTTTACCTTAATCCTGATTACATTACAGGATTTGTAGATGGAGAAGGTTGTTTCTCTCTTTCAATATTTAAACAAGATAGAAGCTTAACTGGTTGACAAGTTAAGCCTATTTTTAGTATATCTTTACACAATAAGGATATTAAATTATTAGAAGCTATACAAAGAACTTTTAAAACAGGAAAGATATATAAACATGGTGTTGATTCTATGCAATATCGTGTAAGTTCTTTAAAGAATTTACAAATAATCACAGATCATTTTGATAGTTATCCTTTAATAACTAATAAGAAAGCAGATTATCTTCTATTTAAACAAGCTATAACTATGATAAAGAATAAAGAGCATTTATCTATAGAAGGTATATTGAAGTTAGTGGGAATTAAAGCTACATTAAACTGAGGTCTATCAGACAAGTTTAAAGAGAGTTTCCCTACTGCAAAAGCAGTAGTGAGACCTTCAGTAATATATAATACTTTAAATGTTAAGATTAAGAACTTAAACTGAATTAGAGGATTTATAGAGGCTGAAGGGAGTTTCCAAGTTATAACTCAAAATAGTAGCAGGGTTAGTTTAAGATTTTCATTAACTCAACATATTAAAGATGAAGTATTGTTAAAGGATATAGTTACTTATCTAAACTGTGGTAGATATTACAAAACACCAACACGTAATGAAGGTCAATTCTTAGTAACCGTTTTTTCAGATATAAATGATAAGTTAATACCTTTCTTAAACGAGTATCCAATATTAGGAACTAAAAAAGAGGATTACCTAGATTTTGTAGAAATAGCCAAACTAATAAAATCTAAAGCTCATTTAACCAATGAGGGATTAGAAAGAATAAAATTAATTCAAAGTAACATGAATAGAAAGAGAGTAACAATAAAAGAAGAATAAATGTTTAGATAATTGTAATATCATAAATAAATAACGATAAAATACAACAAATTTCACTATAAGCTGGAAACTTCTAATGCCTTTAGGTACCGATTATAGGTGAAAATCTTAAAGGATAAAACAATGAACAATCAGCGGGAAACCAAAATAACCACCGATGTTATGGGTAGGATCCTCAGAGACTACATGTGAAAGATCATTTAACACTGTTTTACAATAACAATTAAATGATTAAGATATAGTCCACCACGGGAGTCTATAAGACTTCCCGTGTTGTCCATACAGTTTTGCTTCAACTAGCCATTTCGTTTTAACATTCGCTCTTAGTTTCACTATTGTTTTAGGTGCAACTATATTAGGATTCCAAAAACATGGTTTAAAATTCTTTTCATTATTAGTACCTGCAGGTTGTCCTTTAGCTTTATTACCTTTATTAGTTCTTATAGAGTTTATAAGTTATTTAGCTAGAAATATATCTTTAGGATTAAGATTAGCAGCCAACATATTATCAGGTCATATGTTATTACATATCTTAGCAGGATTTACTTACAATATTATGACTTCTGGTTTCATATTCTTCTTCTTAGGATTAGTACCTTTAGCATTTATAATTGCTTTCTCTGGTTTAGAATTAGGTATTGCCTTTATACAAGCTCAAGTATTTGTAGTTTTAACTAGCGGTTATATAAAAGACGGGCTAGATTTACACTAATAAAATCCTAGGTTCTATAGGCTCCGCCTACTAAACCATAGAATAACCTACTTCTGCCTGCCTGACTACTTCAGCCTGACGAAGTATGGATGGCGGTTTCACCCCCCC
>NW_024066000.1:0-17527 GCF_011947395.1 Colletotrichum karsti | reverse complement strand
AGCAGAAGTCTCCCTTAAGGGTGCATACTTCGTCAGCTAGCCCTATCCCCATACCCCCGGCGTCTGGCTGGCTACGCAGCAGCCGCCGTCGGGGATATGGGGTCAGCCAGGAGTCCTAAACAGCCAGCGGTCCGCCGGCTGAATCTGATTTTTCAAGGCCTATAAGTAAAGCTTAGAGTATAATATGAATACTTTAAGTTTAAACAATTTACATAAAGAAATCTCAAGCCCTTTAACTCAATTTGAAATAAGAGATTTATTAAGTATAGATTTACCTATACTAAGTGACTTACATATATCAATGACTAACATAGGATTATACTTAACAATTGGATTAGTTTTCACATTAATCTTAAGTATATTAAGTATAAATAATAATAAATTAGTTAGCAATAACTGATCTATTAGTCAAGAATCTTTATATGCAACTATACATGGTATAGTAGTAAATCAAATAAATGCAAAAAGTGGTCAAGTATACTTTCCTTTTATTTATACTTTATTTATATTTATATTAATAAATAATTTAATAGGAATGGTTAACCGGAGCCTTTGTATTTTATGGTTCTTTATCTCAAACATGTTTGAAGTATTAGGATTACCACGCGATCGTAACCTAGCATTTCAAATACAATCATATTATTCTCTTCAGTCAGACAGACAAATAAATATATCTAAGGCTAGTCCTAGATATAGTTTTAACAATAAAAATACCTTTTACCTTAATCCTGATTACATTACAGGATTTGTAGATGGAGAAGGTTGTTTCTCTCTTTCAATATTTAAACAAGATAGAAGCTTAACTGGTTGACAAGTTAAGCCTATTTTTAGTATATCTTTACACAATAAGGATATTAAATTATTAGAAGCTATACAAAGAACTTTTAAAACAGGAAAGATATATAAACATGGTGTTGATTCTATGCAATATCGTGTAAGTTCTTTAAAGAATTTACAAATAATCACAGATCATTTTGATAGTTATCCTTTAATAACTAATAAGAAAGCAGATTATCTTCTATTTAAACAAGCTATAACTATGATAAAGAATAAAGAGCATTTATCTATAGAAGGTATATTGAAGTTAGTGGGAATTAAAGCTACATTAAACTGAGGTCTATCAGACAAGTTTAAAGAGAGTTTCCCTACTGCAAAAGCAGTAGTGAGACCTTCAGTAATATATAATACTTTAAATGTTAAGATTAAGAACTTAAACTGAATTAGAGGATTTATAGAGGCTGAAGGGAGTTTCCAAGTTATAACTCAAAATAGTAGCAGGGTTAGTTTAAGATTTTCATTAACTCAACATATTAAAGATGAAGTATTGTTAAAGGATATAGTTACTTATCTAAACTGTGGTAGATATTACAAAACACCAACACGTAATGAAGGTCAATTCTTAGTAACCGTTTTTTCAGATATAAATGATAAGTTAATACCTTTCTTAAACGAGTATCCAATATTAGGAACTAAAAAAGAGGATTACCTAGATTTTGTAGAAATAGCCAAACTAATAAAATCTAAAGCTCATTTAACCAATGAGGGATTAGAAAGAATAAAATTAATTCAAAGTAACATGAATAGAAAGAGAGTAACAATAAAAGAAGAATAAATGTTTAGATAATTGTAATATCATAAATAAATAACGATAAAATACAACAAATTTCACTATAAGCTGGAAACTTCTAATGCCTTTAGGTACCGATTATAGGTGAAAATCTTAAAGGATAAAACAATGAACAATCAGCGGGAAACCAAAATAACCACCGATGTTATGGGTAGGATCCTCAGAGACTACATGTGAAAGATCATTTAACACTGTTTTACAATAACAATTAAATGATTAAGATATAGTCCACCACGGGAGTCTATAAGACTTCCCGTGTTGTCCATACAGTTTTGCTTCAACTAGCCATTTCGTTTTAACATTCGCTCTTAGTTTCACTATTGTTTTAGGTGCAACTATATTAGGATTCCAAAAACATGGTTTAAAATTCTTTTCATTATTAGTACCTGCAGGTTGTCCTTTAGCTTTATTACCTTTATTAGTTCTTATAGAGTTTATAAGTTATTTAGCTAGAAATATATCTTTAGGATTAAGATTAGCAGCCAACATATTATCAGGTCATATGTTATTACATATCTTAGCAGGATTTACTTACAATATTATGACTTCTGGTTTCATATTCTTCTTCTTAGGATTAGTACCTTTAGCATTTATAATTGCTTTCTCTGGTTTAGAATTAGGTATTGCCTTTATACAAGCTCAAGTATTTGTAGTTTTAACTAGCGGTTATATAAAAGACGGGCTAGATTTACACTAATAAAATCCTAGGTTCTATAGGCTCCGCCTACTAAACCATAGAATAACCTACTTCTGCCTGCCTGACTACTTCAGCCTGACGAAGTATGGATGGCGGTTTCACCCCCCCCATTTTTATAAAATGGGGGGGGTGGCTACGCGATCCCCCCCCAGCCCCCCCATTTCACCAAGAAATGGGGTTCGGGGATAGGGAATGGCTGGTTTTTTAAATAAATTAGTGGTAATTAGTGGGTTAAAGTTCTCAAGTTAATGTAGTATAGATAATTAATTATCACCCTTAAAAAAAAGTGGTTTTTATCAAGAGAAATTTTAAAAATTTAGCGCCTTCCTACCCCCCCCCCCACTTTAAAAAAAAGTGGGGGGGGGGGGTAGCCGGGTCCTGCTCCCCGCCATATCCCATTCCCTGGCTACGGCTCCGCCGTAGTCGGGACAGGAGTCCTGCTGGCTGACGAAGTATGGATGGGATCAGGAGGACCAGGGGTCTACGAAGTTGGGACGGCGACAAAATGACTGCTATATTCTATAGCGTAGGTATTGCTAGGCCGGCTATGCCGGGACGGCTCCGCCTGTCCCCTAAAGAGTACAGCCGGTCTAAATTACCTAATTAAAATAAATTATCTTTGCGGACAATTAAGCCAATATAACTTGTTTTTTTTTTCCATTCCCGACTCCGTAGCGGCGGCTACGAAGTCGGGGAGGGGCTGCTTTATCCGACCCCACCCCCCTTCTGTCCCGAAGGGAATGGGGCGCAAGCTCCCATTCCCTTACGGGACAGAAGTCGATGGGGGAGGGTAGGCTACGGCTCCGCCGTAGTACTTCTGCCTGACGAAGTATGGATGGGATCAGAAGTATGCCAAGCACAAAAAATAGATTAACTATTAAAAAAAAAAATAATCTAGTATTATTAAGCCAAGATCCTTTAGTGCGCCGCACTAAAGTCCAATAAATTGATCAGATTAGCTGGATAATTCTAGATACTTCCAATGAAGAGCTTATACCTACCCTAATTTCAAAAAATAGTATGGATTTATTAGTGATGTAAGTGATATCATCAAAAAAAAAAAAAAAAAAAAAATATATAGATGAGTTTGGTGATGGCTCTGAATGAATGCTGTCCAAATGCTTGACACATGCTAATCGAACGATTAATTTAATGAATAATTTAATTAATAAGTGGTGTACAGGTGAGTATATGATATTTTCACTACCTTAAAGTGAGGGATAAAATCCCTCATAATAATAAAGGCTTGAGGTCAGAATAGCCGCTTTAGGATGAAAATTAATATCGTCGAGATAGGTAGTAGTAAAGGTGATGTCTTCACTAGCCTTAAAATCTCGTAACCGTAACTGAAAGGTTGATCGGTCACATTGGGTCTGAAAAAAGCCCAATGCAAATTTAGTACAGCAGTGGGGAATTTTGGTCAATGGCCTAAGGGCTGAACTGGCAATTTGGGTAAACGAGAAAGAATTGTAATTTTACCAAAATAAAGTTTTAAGTACGTATTAATAATGATAATATGTATAAAAGTCTTGACCAATTACGTGCCAGCAGTCGCGGTAATACGTAGGAGACGAGCATTATTCATATTAAATAGGTTTAAAGGGTACCCAAACGGTCAAAATACCTTAAATAAAGGAGTACTTGACTAGAGTTATATGTGAGAAGACCGTACTTGAGGTGGAGAGATTATATTCTGTGATACCAAAAGGACTGATAAAGGCGAAGGCTGTCTTTTATGTAATAACTGACGTTGGAGGACGAAGGCATAGAGAACTAACAGGATTTGACACCCTAGTAGTCTTTGCAGACAATGATGAATGCCATGAACTAGAAAGGAAATCCTTTTTAGTTTTATAAATGAAAATGAAAGCATTTCACCTCAAGAGTAATGTGGCAACGCAGGAACTGAAATCACTAGACCGTTTCTGACACCAGTAGTGAAGTATGTTATTTAATTCGATGATCCACGAAAAACCTTACCACAACTTGAATATTTATTTAATAGATACAGGAGTTGCACGGCTGTTTTCAGTTAATGTTGTGAAACTGTGGTTTTTCCATGAAATTAACAGAATCCTTTGCTTTATTTATAAAATGTTTTATAAAGCAATCTTTCTTTATAGTAGAAAAGATAAGAAGGAAAAAGACAAGTCATCATGGCCCTTATGTTGTGGGCTATAGACGTGCCACGTAGTCCTTAACAAAGAGATGCAAAAATGTGAATTTTAGCTAATCTCAAAAAAGAGGATATAAATTATACAAGGATTGTAGTCTGAAACTCGACTATATGAATAAGTAATTACTAGTAATCGTGAATCACCATGTCACGGTGAATTTTATCTCGGATTGGTACTAACCACTCGTCGCATGCTGAAAGGAGCCCGCGCAATAAGTTTGCTATTTTGTTATAATCTCTTTTTAAAATAGGATGAAAATATTATAATGGAATTCTTCGTATGCGTGACTCTGATTAGTGTTAAGTCGAAATACGGTTCGTGTAGTGGAAGTTGCACGGGGTTATAAACTTTAAAAATATTTGTATGTTGATATAATTAACTGTCGGCTAAGAGCCAGGGAAAGTTATCCTCCAGCCCCCCTTCTTTACCAGCCTTCTCTCCATATCCCCCTTTGGGGGATCGAAGAGAAGGGGGGAGGGGGTGATCGGGGCGATTAAAGTGCTATCCCTGGCGGGAGAACGACTGAGTCCACAGATTAATAATCCATACAGCAAGGAGAGTTCCTTTATTGGCAAAAAGGGTTGAGCTGTAAACTCAATAGCAATTTTCTGCTTTAAGAGTTCGAATCTCTTGTCTCCTATATAAAATGTCTTTATAGCTCAACGGTAGAGCATAATACTGTTAATATTATGATAGAGGTTCGATTCCTCTTAAGGGCTTGTCGGTTCAAGAGTCCCCGCTTCTCCTGCATTCCGAACCCCCCCATTCCATTCCATATCTCGATCCCCATATCCCCCTACCCCCCATATCCCCCATAGGGGGATCAGGGGTGTCGAGGGGGATATGGGTTCGGGGATAGGGGTCGCGGTTTCTTCGCATCCCCCAAGACAGGGGATATGGGATCGCTACGAAGTCAGGACCAGAGGGGGGCTGGCGGTTTCACCGCAGCCGGGGTTCGGGGTTATAGGGAGAAATGGCTATTGTCTTTTTACTTAGCCTTCCTTGAGTACCGAGAGGGGACAACTATCTCATTATATATAAGGCCGAGAGGAAATTATCTCCTTTCTGGTTTTTACTTGACTAGACTATCATGCGCTTATTTCTCTAACTACCACATAATACCTCGGCCGGGGTTAAAGGAAGCCAAGCCACTGTATAATTTTAGTTGATTTAATAATAATATAGATTAAAAATTATGACAAATTTAGCCAGAAGTAATTTTCAAGATCACCCTTTTCATTTAGTTTCTCCGTCTCCCTGACCTATTTACGCTAGTATAAGTTTATTATGTGTAACTTTTAATGGTGCACTTGCTATGCATAACTTTGATAGCGCATATATACTATTTTATATAAGTCTTTCTTTAATTATAAGTGCTATGACTTTATGATTTAGAGATATAATAGCCGAGGGTACCTTTTTAGGTAACCATACTCTGGCTGTACAGAAAGGACTTAGCTTAGGAATAATTCTTTTTATAGTATCTGAAGGATTATTCTTCGTAGCTATATTCTGAGCATTTTTCCATAGTGCTTTAACACCTACAGTTGAATTAGGAGCACAATGACCACCTAAAGGTATAGATCCTATAAATCCTTTTGAATTACCTTTACTTAATACAATTATATTATTATCTAGTGGTGCTACAATTACTTATAGTCACCATGCCTTAATAAAAGGAGAGAGAGCTGGAGCTTTATATGGAGCTATAGCTACAGTATTATTAGCTATTGTGTTTACAATTTTACAAGGAATAGAATATTCAGTATCACCTTTCACTATTAGTGATGGTGCATATGGTACATGTTTTTTCTTTGCTACTGGGTTCCATGGCTTACACGTTATAATTGGTACATTATTTATAGGAGTAGGATTATGAAGAATATACGCTTATCATTTAACAGATAACCATCATTTAGGTTTTGAAGGTGGGATTCTATACTGACATTTTGTGGATGTTGTGTGGCTTTTTCTCTATGTGTCCATTTATTACTGAGGGTCTTAGAATACCAGTATTGTTTATAATAATCGGTCTGATTTTATCTATGTGAAAAAATAGAGTTATGGTTTCTCTCTACCAACGCGTAGCCGGGGTAGGGATAAGCCATTGAATATTTAGAGTACCTTTAAAAAATTTAGGTTTAAGAGCCCTCCATTCCATTCCCAGAGGGACGGGAAATGCTCTTAAACTTATGTTTTTTTTTCCAGAGGAAATGGTAGCTCGACAATATTCAGTAACGAAGTTCGCCGCCCCCATAGATTATAATATTTTAATTTATCTATCTATGGATATTTGCATAAAATTTATAGAAACGCATTATCTTAACTTGTTTATTTATTTTTTTTTATTCATTTTATATTGTATAATGCAATCATATTATATATGTATAAAATATGGGAAAAAATATTGTAGTTTATATGATCTACTAATAGGAACACTATTACATAATAGGCTATTATTAGCGATAGCTACCTATATAGCTTTTATAATCAAAACAAGTTTATGAATAATTGAATTATTTGATTTTAGTATAATGGAGTGGGGCGTAGCATTTCCATTACCATTACCTCTGGTACAGAAATGGAATGAATGGGAATGCGGCGACTTCGTAGGGAAATTGGTACATATGGTGATGAATTTTTTTAATTCATCTTTCGGTAAGACTTTTCTTATAGTAAGCATATTATTTCTTATAATTTGAATAATTATAATATTAGCTAAAAAAATTACGGCAGCTTGTCTCCCATTCTCGAAGGGACGAGATACTTTAATAAAGTTGATCTGTTTTGTACTTTCTTCTATAATATTGCGTAATATATGATTTGACATATTACCATTTTTACCTTCAGATATTTCTAAACTAGGTCTAGATATATTGACGGCGAAGTACCTATTATGGGACGGCGGGATTGCTTCTGTCGCCTGATCCCCTCAAGGGGGATATAGGGAGGCTTCTTATCCTCATTCCCGTACCGACGTAGTCGGGAATGGACAGGATGGGGAATGGATCGAAACCGCGCAGCACTTTTTTAATAAATTTGTTTATTGGCTTTTTCCTCTCTATCACTCTGACACTTCTTACGGTGAATGGAGAGATTATTTAAACCAACGAGCTTTAAGTGATGAAAAAACGGTAACATCTCTAGTTAAATTACAAAAGTATGCGGTTGGTGATATTTTTCCGGATTCAGCGGCAGGCTGATCTCTTCTAAATATGGAATTAGGTACGAATGACCTTAATAGTTTGTGTTTTTTACATGAGCGAACCTTAGGGCGTGCATTTACATTTGTACGTGGAGGAGAGGATGATAATTTCTATCCTATGCGTTATGAATCTCTTTTATTTGATTTTTATAACGGAGAGCATTCTCATATTCGTCCTTTACCTTTTTCAGTAGATTTTACAATACCCATTTTTACTAAGTTTGGTGCATATCCTGATATATTTTCATTAATTGATAATACTAATATTAAAAGCCCTTTAGATGAAGAAGTACTTTTTGCGAAAGTCAATTATATGGATGAGGATGGGGATTCAGGTACGGCTCATTTTCTTTTTAACCGTAGAACTGACATTGAACCGGCAATAGTCAGGGATTGAATCTCTCAAGATATGGTTTATATAGATATGGGTAATAATTCTTATATGAAGTATAATCCTTACTATATAACTGAATCTATGCTTAATAAACCTATTGTAGTAAAAATGGCAGAAGGGGAATATACAAGAACTAAACTATGTGTAAAAAGATTGTACAAATTGAATGAAGTTAATTGTCGTAATTCTTATTTCAATAGATACTGAAAGTTTTCTGTACAATCTTTAGAACAGAGGGGACAGCCTTATAGTTTAACAGATACACTGCGAATTAGCTACGCCTTAGCAAATTCACCTATATTAGGACGAATTGATTTCAATACTATAGATTGAAAAGGAGGTAATTCTTCTCAGTGACGTTAATACAATACCCGGCAGGCGTACTTCGGGTAGGCATACTTCATTCCATTTCCCTGATCCAGAGGATAAGGCTACCCCCATTCCCTGACCCCCTACTCTAGGGGGTCAGGGAATGGGATCGGGGTAGAGGGGGGGGGGGAGCCAAGCCGAAGTATGCCAACCCTACCCCCCCCCCGCAACAGTGCGGGGGGGGGGGGGGTTGGAGGGATTTTAGTATAATGGTGAATACATATGACTTTTAATCATTATGATATTGGTTCGAATCCAATAGATCCTATCATCCATTAACAAGATAATATCACATAGACTCATTAGTGATGAATATGATATAAATATTGTAAAGATATCAGAAGTTTACTCTGTAAGGCTACGGGGGCAGAAATAGGTGAAATCTGCCTAGAGATCGAGGAAAGGTCGCCATAGGTAGGGCAAGATATTTGCTAAATATTGTGTGAAAACATTTGGGCGTTCGAATCGTCTTCTTTCCGACCTAGATTGATCCCCCCCTCCATTTATGGCTCCGCCTACCCCATAACCCCCCAGCCCCGACTACTGATCCCTATCCCTTGGGGGAATGAGGGGATCGGGGCAAGCTCCCGGGTTATGGGGGTCAGGGAATGGGACTAGGGGTTATGGGTCGAAGGATACCTGTCCCGACTACGGCGGAGCCCCCCCTCTCTGAGGGGGGCATGCATACTTCGTCAGCCAGCCGGGAATGGGGGTGATCACTAGGCTTAATTCACGAGGTATGGACTGTCCAGGGTCAAAAGAGGAGTCCATACTTTGCAAAATCCCATTCAGGGGGTAAAATTTTTAAAAAACCATATGAGTAATTTATTTATCGTCGATGAAATACATACTAGTGATTTTGAGACAGGAGCTTTAGAGATTGTTGTTTTTTTTGAAATATCTATTTTAATTGTATTTATAGTATTTATGGCTCGACTTAGTATACGTGAACATTTTGAAAGGGGAATACTACCAGAACCCAATGCAATGCGTAAGGTCGATAGATCGTTAAGTAATAAATTTGGCTTCCAAATAGCGACGAATGCATGAAATCATCCTAACTCACCGAAAAATTATCTAGCTTTCTCTGTAGAATCTGGATGTCATATAAATGCAGAAGAACAGTCTAGAGCATACCGTATGCTAGCAAACTCTCCGCGTTCGGCGAATTTTATACTAGGGTATGACGGGGTTATTTATAGCAGATCAGACAATAAACGCGTTATATCCTCTCCTCAACTTGTACAAATTATACGTGAGCAGGAAAATATAGGATTTAAATAGGTTTTTCATTTCCATATCCCCCTGTCCCCGACTACGTCCCCCACTAGGGGGGGGACGTAGTCGGGGGAATGAGGGGGATCAGGAGCAATGCGTAGCCGTAAATCTTTAATATTAACATTAGGCTTTACTATTATATATCTCCTATCCCTCCCCCCTTCTCTTGCGATCCCTAGACCCCCATATCCCCCTCTACCCGACTACGTCCCCCCCGGGGGCTAGGGTCGGGGAAATGGGGACGAGGGATATGGAGAGAAGGGTGGTAAAGATTAAGGATTATAAGCGGAGATATATAATAGTAATACGGTTATCATTTAATGGTAGGATTGCTGTCTTCCAAACAGAGTGTGTTGGTTCGATTCCGACTAACCGTAAATACTAGAACTAATAGCTTAATTGGTAAAGACTTTTCCTGTCACGAAAAGGGATGTCGGTTCGATGCCGACTTAGTTCGAATACTAAACCCCCATTCCGGCCGAAGCATGGCTACGCCCGGACGGGGGTGATCAGTAGGCTTAATTCACGAAGTATGGACTCCTCCCCGGACCCTGGACAGACATATTTCGCCAAATCCATTCGAGGGTAAAATTTTTAAAAAACAATATGAGTTATTTATTTATCGTCGATGAAATGTATACTGGTGGTTTTAAAACAGGAGCTTTAGAGATTGTTTCTGTATTTGCAATATTATGTGCCATTTTAACTATAGTAAGTAAGAATCCTATAGTTTCAGTATTATTTTTAATAGGGTTATTTGGGAGTGTATCTTCTTATCTAATATTATTAGGTTTAAATTTTATAGGTTTATCTTACTTAATCGTTTATATAGGAGCTGTATCTATATTATTTTTATTTATTTTAATGTTAATTAATATTAGAGTTAGTGAGTTACAAAGTAATACTAAAAATAGTATACCTTTAGCTTTATTTATCACAATTTTCTTTAATTATTTAGTTTTCCAATTCTTACCTTACGATCTAGCAATATTAAATAATTCAAATAACGGTTCCGCCTTAAATAATGTGTTATATCAGTCATACCCTTTCCCTGTCCCGACTACGTCGGGAAAGAAGCCAGCCGGTGTTGCATTTCCATATCCCGACTACGTCGGGGATCAGGAATGGAATATGGGTCAGACAGGGACAGTAAATTCTGATTTATTTTTTGCAACAAGTAGTAGTTGAGATGGAAATTTAATAGAAACAAGTCATATCTCTACAATAGGAAATATATTATATACAAGTCATAGTATGTGATTACTATTAGCAAGCTTTATTTTATTATTAGCTATGATAGGAGCAA
Source organism: Colletotrichum karsti (assembly GCF_011947395.1). Classification (NCBI taxonomy): domain Eukaryota; kingdom Fungi; phylum Ascomycota; class Sordariomycetes; order Glomerellales; family Glomerellaceae; genus Colletotrichum; species Colletotrichum karsti. Next base: position 6,474 of record NW_024066000.1, on the reverse strand, counting down.
TAGTAATTACAATAAAACCAAAAAATTAAATAAATTAGCTTAATATCCCGACTACGATACCGACCCCCGATCCCGGCAGACTTCTGCTTTATCCCATTCCCGACGAAGTCGTAGTCGGGACAGAAGTACTAGGTCGGGATCAGAAGTATGCCGGGATCGGGATATGGGAATGGGTTAGGGAGACTTCTGCTGCTGCGGCTAGCTGGCGGCGGTTTCACGATCCTGGCTGGCTGCGAAGCCAGCATGCATGGAAGCCGAAGTCAGCCATCCATACCCCCGGCTGACGGTTTCACCGTAGCCCCCCAAGCACAAACTTCGTTTAGGGGGGGGGGGGGCTGGCGGGGGTATGGATGGGTGAAACCGAAACCGCGGCGACCCACCCCCCTGTGAGTAGGGGGGGGGTTAGGTAGGGAGGAGGAAAGTCGAAATAGTCATTATAATAAAGGGATTAGCTCAATGGTAGAGCAACCGTTTTACACACGGCAGGTTGAGTGTTCGAGTCACTTATTCCTTAAAAAGAGTATAGTTTAATGGCAAAACAAGGAGCTTCAACCTCCGAATTCTTAGTTCGAGTCTGAGTACTCTTGAAAATATAGAAAATTATTTAACTTAATGGTAAAGTGCATTTTGGTGGACCTGATCCCGGCTGACTTCTGCAGCTTATCCCGACTACGGCGGAGCCCCCCCTCTCTGAGGGGGGGGCGTAGCCGGGAAAGGACTTCGTCGCTTTATCCCCTGATCGGAGATCAGGGGATCAGAAGTATGCATGGATGCCAGCCAGCCTCGTCCCATATCCCCCTCTGCGGTTTCACCCCCCCCCGACTACGTCCCCCCCCGGGGTCAGGGGTAGGATGCCAGCCGCCAGCCAGGGGGGACGAAAGGGAATGGATCAGGATTAGTAATAGAAAAGATTCCTTAACTTAAATGGTTAGAGTGTATCCTTGATAAGGATGAAATCAGTGTTCGATTCACTGAGGAATTAGAATGTTGGGCTCCGCCTACCTTTGCTTTACGGCTCCGCCGTAAAACAAAGTAAAGATAAAAAAGAGAATTGACTGAGTGGTTTAAAGTGCCGGCCTTGAGTACTGGTGTGGGGGGAACCCCACCATGGGTTCGAATCCCATATTCTCTGACAATATTGATTTTTACATATCCCCCTGTCCGGGCGAAGCATGGCTACGCCCCCCCTAAACGAAGTTTGTGCTAGGGGGGCTACGGTGAAACCGTCAGCCGGGGGAATGAGGGGGGATCAGAAGTCTCCCTGATCCATGCTGGCTGGCGAAGCCTAAACCCCCATTTCGGGTTTCACCAAGAAATGGGGGGGGCTACGGTGAAACCGTCAGCCGGGGGGGGGGGGGGGGGGGGGTAGCATTGCTCCCCCCGACCTTCGAAGAGGGGGCTACGCCGGGGAAATGGAATGAAGTATTCCCCTACCATCACTACGTTCGATGGCGGGGAGAGGGATTAGGAAACAGATTAGGGCCGGGTTGGTTAGGCACTCCTTTTGGGTAGGAGACTAGTTGCGTTCGAACCGCAATAATCTGATAAGGAATTAATAGAAATGTAATAGATATAGAACATATATTTATATGAAAATATATAAGTATACAAAGAAACTATTAGGGAAATCTAGCTATGTATTAAAGGGATTAAATTGGGTAGGCTGTATCCCTGAAAGGGATCGGGGGCGTCATCCTCGCCAGCAGCAATTAACCATAAACCCTTATTAAAATCGAAAAAATAGTAGGCGCCGGGGGAGCCCGGTTGCTGCTGCGATGGTAACACTGTCGCAGTACTGAAAAAAGGTGCTAAGTGTAATAAACGAAGTGAATTGAAATATCTTAGTAACTTCAGGAAAAGAAATCAAAAGAGATTCTATGATTAGCGTGAGCGAAAATAGAGGAGCCTATACCCCCTGGGGGAAAGTGGTATTTCAATATGTCCGCAAATAAGTAAAATGGTTTAAAAACGGTTTGAACTATATGGGGAACCTTCCTCAAAGGCTAAATATAATACATAAGCGATAGCGAAGAGTATCATGAGAGAACGATTAGAATTAGTAGTTTTATAAGCAGTTCGAGCAAAATAAATAAGTGAGAACGTACCTTTTGCATAATGGGTCACCTAGTTAACATTAGATGCGAGTGAAAGCGTAGGTAAACCAATCGTTAAAATAACGAATAGTGTCTAAAGTTAGACCCGAAGCCTGGTGATTTTACCATAATCAGGATTATAAAAGTCCGAACGGGTTATCGTTGTAAAGATATCCGAAGAATTATGGTAGGTAGTGAAAGACAACACTGACCAGGATAGCTGGTTTTCTGCGAAACCTATAACAGTAGGCAATTTGAGTAACATCTTAGCAGGTACAGAACTTAATCTCAGACAAGATGTTATAATTTTAGTGGTCTAAAACAACATGTTGATTTGTATATATCGGGGGATCGTGGAGATTTTATCGGTGAGTATGTAGACTCGGAATGGCAAAGATGGATCTTGAGTTATCGGACATAGAATGATAAGGTTGTATGTCAAAAGGGAAACAGCCCAGAACAAGAGTTAAGGTTCCAAAATTATTAGTTAAGTGAAATTAAGAAGGTTTTTATTAAAGTCGACAAGGAGATGGGCTTAGAAGCAGCCAAGTTTTGAAGACCTCGTAACAGAGCGCTTGTTAAGTTTTAAAAGCATCGAAAATTTAACGGATCTAAACAATATACCGAAATCTTGTCCATATTTTACTATATTTTTATCGGTATAGTAATTTTGTGGGGTAGCAGAACGTTGAATTAAATTAAGATATTTCCTCAGTGAAGAAATTATATAACAAACAATTCAAGTGAGAATGGTGACATGAGTAACGAATAAGAAGGAATAAGAATCCTCCGCCTAAAGCTTATGGATTGGGGATAATAAAACCCATTAAGTAACGGCCTCTAAGTTCTAAATCTAAAGATTTAAACGATGAGAAAATCTACTAATTACTGAAGGACAACAATTAGTACCAATCCTCGTTACGAGGTACCAAAAATTTCGTAGCGAGAAGGGGAAATAAGTGAAAATTGTGCTGGAAAAGTTAGTAATATATTTTTATACTCTAAAATATCACTTCCCATCCTCGGCGTAGCAGGGGATACGGGCTTTGACGGGCTTTGCAGGCTTTGCGGGCTTTGCCGGCTTTGCCGAGCTTCGCCGGCTTCGCCAGCTTCGCCAGGCTTTGGCCGGCGAAGCCCAGGGAAGTAAAAACAGATGATTCTAGAGAAAATAAGAATATTCTACCGTACCTAGAAACTGAAACAAGTAAGCTAGTAGAGAATACGAAGGCGTAAGTGAGCTAACAATCATAAAGGAACTCGGCAAATTAACTACCGTAACTTCGGGATAAGGAGGGCTCATTAGTCCTGATTAATATCGGGTAAAAAGGAAGAAGCATAAAATAATGTTGTACGACTGTTTAATTAAAACAAAGCACTTTGCTAAAAGATTAAAAATCGATGTATTGAGTGTGATGTCTGCCCGATCCCGGCTGGTTAACGGATTTAACTAAATTATTAAAAAATTTGGTGTTGAAGGAACCCCCGGTCAATGGCGGCCTTAACGTGAGGGTCCTAAGGTAGCGAAATGCCTTGGCCGTTAAATGCGGTCTTGCATGAATGATGTAACGATACAACAGCTGTCTCTATGATTGACTCAGTGAAATTGGAATAACTGTGCAGATACAGTTTACCTCTAGTTAGACGAGAAGACCCTATGCAGCTTTACTGTTACTAATTATAGGGTATGATGAATTAATTTTCAGACTATAAGGTACATTTATTAATAAAAATGAGAATCCTTTATTTTTGCATCATACCTCGTTGCTAACCTGCGCTTGTATCATCTAGCCTCTTATCCTAACTAGGACTAGAGGAAAGTAGCCTCTGGTAGTATCCGGAGGGGGAAACAGAGGAAGTAGTCTTGAAGCACGCTTCAAGCTATTGGTGCAGGTATCTTATCAGCTCTTTAACCGGAGCGAGAGGTTAAATGTAAGTGCATAAGCCCTTGTATGGGAATATATTGTTAGGAGACAGTTTATGTGGGGCACAGACCCCTTAAAGAGTAAAAGGGAGTGTCTAAAAATTATTTGTTAAGGCGGAAGCTCGGTTTCGCCGTAACGTTGTTTGTGGTTTTATGTAGTTTTACTATATTTAATCTTCTAAAATTATTTCTATCTACCCTGGCTGTAGATAGGGATGGATATTTAGGTACGTTTTTCACTATAGTGAAAATAGCGGTATAATAAAAAATATTATGAAATTTTTTCTAATGTTTTTTGAGTTGTTAAGAGATCTCTTAATAATCATGATGAATACCTGAAAAGCTCAACGGCTAATTCGTGCCTTACTGTTTGATTAACAACAAATCTTACAGTTGCGTAAGCAGGGCATAGGATCACAAGATGCAAAAAGGAAAGATCTTGGATTATTGGAAAAGCTACGCTAGGGATGTTTGTCCTTCAATATTTTAAGTTTCTCGACTTCGTCTCGACGACCATACCTCTGCCCCATTCCGACCCCACCCCCCCTTCTCGACTTCTGTCCCTTACGGGACAGAAGTCGATGGGGGGTTAGTTAGAGTGGTAGGAATGGATGCAGCCAGTAATAGGAATAAGAGAATGAGAGCTCGAATTATTGATAACATATTGGGTTAATTTCAAGAATTACTTATATAAGTAGATTTGAAGCGAAATTTATCTTGGCATAATTATATAAGATAAAATCGTTCAACGACTATAAGGTGAGTTATGCTAACAATAATCCTTTTTAACACCCAACATTTTTATTACCATACACTTATAAAAAAAAGATAAAAAAAAAGAATAAGATTTATTTTTATGAAGGCGAAAGCTCTAAAAACAAATACAGGGTTGCGGTTTCCCTCGTCCCCTACCCCCGGTCCAGGGAAAAAGGGATCAAAAGGGACTCAAGGCCATATTTTTCGTTCTAATTTAAATAATAAGTTTAAATTAACACCTTTTAATAGTAAATTAAATGATTTAGGTGAAGTTAGATACTTACCTCCTGTATCTAAAGAATGAAAAAATACTATTTATGCATATTATAAACAAAAGATGCAAAATTTACCTATAGATAATAAAAATGCAAATAAAGTAATACAAAGTTATTTTAATTTACATTTTGCAGATAATAAATTTATAGGGTCAAAATTTATATCTCCTAAAAAAAGAAGTTTATTATTAAAAAAAATCTATGTAAGTAAAATGGAAACAAAACATACAAATTCTAAAACTATAATAACTTTATATACTATAAATGCAGAAAAAAATAGTATACATTTGAATTACCAAAAATTTTCCAAATTATGAGAAACTAAAGTATTAAATTCATTTAAAAAAGGATGAAAGCAGAAAATTAATGAAGTGGCTTTTGCCAGAGGCACAGGTTTCACCCCCGGCCCGCTAAACGAAGTTTGTGCTCCCTACCCTTTAGGGTCTCAGGGACTGGAACGGTATAGTAATGATCAAAAAAAACTTCTGGTTGCTAAATATAAATTTTTAACTGAATCTTTACAATGTTTTAATTTATATTTAAGATTATACTTAAGTAGACATTTTAAAAATTCATATTTTGATAAATTAGATTTATTAAGAAAATACCAATTAAATTATTATCTTAATAAATTCAAATTTGAAAAAAATACTTACTTACATAAATTAAGTAATATGTTATCTAGAATATTTAATAATAATATAGAATTTAATATAATAAATTTAAAATCTGTTGCTTTTAATCCTGATATATTTACTGAAATATTAAGTTTAAAGTTAAGAAAACCTAAAGCTAATAGTGTTATAAATGTAATGAATAGTTTACTAAAAGTAGCTAAATTACCTGAAGTTAATAGAATACAGGAAAAGGCTAGTATTATTAAATCTAAAGATTGAGATTTATTAGAAAATATTTATTCAAATTTAAGTTTAGCTTCTATATTACAAAACCATTTATCTGATCGAGAGGATGAGGAGACTACTGACCCATATTCCCCGACGGCTACGCCGTCGTGGGATCGGGGTATGGGAGAGGTTTCACCACCAAAATTAGAGGGTTGCTCTTTAAATTTATTATTAAAAAAAGGATGTTTAATGTCTGAAGATTCTATTTTAGAAATGAATTCAAATATAGACTTCTATGACTGATACCGAGGGCATACTTCGTCAGCACAAAAAGAAGAATATATTAGAAGCAATATCTCTAATAGTATATTTAATTCTATTAAATATAAAAATCTAGGAGGTATAAGATTAGAAGTTAAAGGAAGATTAACAAAACGTAATAGAGCAGATAGATCTCAATTTAAATTTAAATGAAAAGGAGGATTAAAAAATATAGATTCTTCTTATAAAAAATTACCTACAGTTACATACAGAGGTTATTATAAACCTAATGTAATTTCTTCTTTATCTCAATCAAAACGTCG